>NC_057738.1:13170561-13248166 GCF_004010195.1 Chiloscyllium plagiosum | reverse complement strand
CATTGTTAACAGCTAACTCGAGAATGCAACTTTAAAAAAAAGGGTTTTGATTTACACATGAAAGAAGTGAAACTATCACTGTATTCTAACAGATGAAAGGCTTAACAGACAATCAATTTTTCAATGTATAATTTCAGTTACATCACACTGCAAATTTTTGCTATAAATTCTGTGTTACGATCGAGCCCTCCACAATCACCTGATGAAGGAGCGTCACTCCGAAAGCTAGTGTGCTTCCAATTAAACCTGTTGGACTATAACCTGGTGTTGTGTGATTTTTAACTTTGTACACCCCAGTCCAACACCGGCATCTCCAAATTCAGCCAGTGGAATATTGTCAGATTTATAGGAGAAACCCCATTCAGGACATTCCAAAACACTTTACAATCAGCGACATGCTTCGGAAGTGAAGTCACCATCTTAATACAGGAAATGTTGTAGCCAATTAAAGGACTTTCACAAATAACAATGTGGTAATTAGCAGATCATTTGTTTACTGAGTTACCAAGTTTGGTTGATAAAGGCACAGAAGTGTGGTGTTGATGTTGGCTGAAACATATGCTGTAGGATAAGAGAAAAGTCCCTTGCTCTTATTCAAAATTGTGATGTTGAGCCACACAGTGGTTTGATCCTTGATATAACTGAATCAGCTGATCTGTGATGCAATGGCTTTTGAAGTATAATGAACCTTATGTCACAGGGAAGTCTGGGAAATATCAATCAGAATATGATTGGAAAGAAAACTGAATAGAAATATGCATCAAACATCTTTCCTTTGTTCTTTAAAAGAGCTGAGTAAATTATTCCTTTCCGATTCTCTTTTCCCAAAGTCTTGCAAATTTTGACCCTCCAAGTACATATCCAAATCCTTTTTATTAGTTACAATTGAATCTGCTTCCATCATCCTTTTAGACAGTGCACGACAGAGCATAACAACGTACTACACAAAAAAACTCCTAATCTCTTTTTTACTTTTTTGCTAATGAATTTAACTTTGTCCTCTGATTAGTAAATCGTATGTCAGAAATATATTATTATCTCACTATCTGAACACCTCTATTAAATCATCCTGAAACATACTCTGCTCTTAGGTGAACAATTCCACTTTGTCTGGTGACTCTATGTCAGTGAAGTCTCTCATCCCTGGTAACATTCGGTTGGTAGCACACTTGCCTCTGAGTTATATGGCTCTCCAGCATAAAAGTTATGCTTACAGTATGAAGGAAGTAGTCTTGCCCTGGAGTGTCAACACTATTTCTCTCCACAGATGCTGTCTGTGCACTTCCAACATGTTGTTGTATCAAGTTCCCAGCATTCACTGTATTTTGCTTTGGCATTAGTACTGAGGGAATATTGGACTACAGGCAGTGCAATCTTCTGGTTCAGATGTTAAACCAAGGCTATACCTTCCAACGTGGGAGAATGTAAAAAATTCCCATGGTAGTATTTCAGAGAAGAATAGGGGGGAACAGTATAGGGTGTGCAGAAAATATATATTTCTCAATCAAATCACTTAGCTGTTTGTGGAAGTTTGCTTCATGCACATTTAATTGCTGGGTTTCTGTTTGCAGCAGTAGATTTAATGTAAATAAATGAAAATGCAAGGCTCTTTTCTCCCCTCAATAAAGGTGCATATCCAGATTTTGGTTCATAATCTCTAGGACTGTTTTCAGGCAGAACTGATAGGAAAGCAACTATGAATCGATTCTGCAGGGTTATCAAGCAGTGTCACAGAGCTCAAACAAACCAATAAATCTCATGAGACATACGTTGGAAAATGTCCATAAAGGATGAGTGAGTAGCATAGGGGTCAAGGAGGAGATAAAGCTAAAATGCCTGGCATTTTTCTCTCCTGCATTCGCATTTTAAGAATTTCCACAAATGAACCAACAATCATGTCAATCATTCAACATTTATTTCAGAGTACCAACTCATAAGCACAGAATTACATGTCATATAGGCTAATATTGCATTACTCAACATACACGTACAAGACATGACAATTCAGAATTTGCGGTTTCTGAACCTAAAGCTTTCAAAATGTCAGATTAGGATGTTTTAGCTGTTCTTCAGTGAGTTAACATTGCTAACATATTCACTGGGATCCAATGGTTTGCTGCTCATATTTTCAACATCCACAGGAACACACTTCCATTTGACTTCACGTTGTTCTGCTTCTTGCATCGTACATAACGCTGTCAAATTAAAATAAATTAAAATGGCTGTTAATGATGCTAACAAATTCAGACAATCTGGCCCACTTGTCTACCAAATCACGTAACTCTGAAGTATGTGCAATTAGTTCTATGGCAAGGATATGCAGCTGCTCAGATGTCAAAGATCTTGGTGTTTTTTTTTAAAATGTAGATGTAAATTAATTATAATGCCCACAGGCTTTAGTGGGTAAATGTACTATGCAATGTGAAATGGGAATGGTAGCCCCATGGTAATGTTAATACGCCAACATTTCAGAGGCGTGGATGAAACTTCTGAGACAAGAGTTCAAATGGTGTCACATGAGTTGGTGGAATTTCAATTCAGCTAATGACTAAATCTGGACTGAAATGCTCATTTTAGTAATGGTAGCCAATGACATAACTGAAGTTTGTAGTAACATATCAGGAACACTAATGCCCATTAGGCTGGGAAATCAGCCATCCTCATCCGGTTCACTTGATATTTTACTCATTCATAGATGTTAGAGATATACCTCTGGAGTAGATGGGACTTTAACCTAGGCCTTACCAGACCAGAGGCAGGGAGACTACCTCTGCACCACTGACCCTTTTTACACTAATTTAGACCCGTAGCAATGTGCTTAATTGAATGCCCCAGCAGTCACTCAGTTACATCACCCACTACAGAAAACTCAAACAAGAATAAAACTGGACAGACCACCCCACATCAGTTTAGGAATGAAAATAATAAAGGCACAAGCTGCCCAATGAGCTCTGCAAACTCCACTTTAATAATATTTGCACACTTGTTTCATCATTGGGACAGCTGGTTTACAGATCATAAGACTATCAGAAATAGGGAGAAGAGTCAGCCATTCAGCCCCTCAAACCTGCTCCACCATTCAGTAGGATCATGGCTGATGACCTTGTCATATTCACCGAATCACTCCTGACACTTAATTAATCACAGTTACCTTGACTACATGTCCTCACACTCTGCTTCCTTTAAAGACTTTATTCCATTCTCTCGTGTCTCTGTCTCCGTCACATCTGTTCCAATGATGCCAGCTTCTACAAAGGAGTCTCCTTAATGTCCACCTTAATGTCCACCAAGCATTCCCAGCACTATGGTTCACAGGGCTCTCAGCCATGTCTGACCCATCTCCTGCACTTCAGCTTTCACCCCTTCTCTTCCCTCCTTTGTCAGCAATAAGATCCCCTAGTCCTCATCTACCACCCGACCAGTATCCACATCCAAAGGATCACTAGCGACCATTTCTGCCACCTCCAGCAGGATGCCACCATCAGACACATCTTACCTTTCCAGTCCCTTGTCAGCCTTGAGCAGGGCTGTTCCCTTATGAACACCCTGATCCACTCCTCCTTCACTTCCAAGACCTCACACCTTCACGGCATCTTCCCATGCAACCGTAGAAGTTGTAAACCATTTACTTCCACCTTCCTCACGATCCCAGGCCCCAGAAACACCCTCCACATGAAGCAGCGAATTATCTACACCACTCAGTCTAGTCGACTGCATTTGCTGCTCACAATGGGATGCCCTCTACATTAGGGAAAGGAAGCACAGACTGGGTGACCACTTTGCAGAACACCTGCATTCTGTCTGCAAAAATGACCCTGAGCTTCCCACCACCTGCTACTTCAACAAAACCAACCTGTTCCCTGGCCAGCATCTTTGTGTGGGGCTTGCTGCATTGCTCCAGTGATGCTCAGTGTGGTGCTGGAAAAGCACAGCTGGTCAGGCAGCACCCAAGGAGCCAGAGAGTCGACATTTCGGGCATAAGCCCTTCATCAGGCTCATGTCCAAAACGTCAACTCTCCTGCTCCTCAGGTGCTGCCTGACTAACTGTGTTTTTCCAGCACTCCACTCTCCACTTTGATCTCAGCATCTGCAGTCCTCACTTCCTTTCAGTGGAGCTCAGTGTAAGTTTGAAGAACAGCACCTCATTTTCCACTGGGGACCCTGCAGTCAGGACTCAATATCGAATTCAATTATTTTAAGGCCTGAGCACCTTCTCCCATGTCGACACCCTAAACCCCACCCACCAGACCTTGTCATCACATGGGCTGCTACCACTAACAATGCATTGTCAGCTACAAATAGCCTCCATTAGCAGCTACTGACTTCTCCAGGCTGATTAGCTTTTCTTTTCACACCAAATCTATTCTACTTTTGAAATAAAGGCACAATTGGTTGTAATTTGACATTCTCAACACTTCCTTGTGGCTGGGGAATGGGGTATAAAAATACAGACCTTTTTCCATAGTTGTACAGAACGTTGCTGAGACCACATCTAGAGAACTATGTGCAGTTCTGTTCTCCTCAGGTAAGAAAGGACATTCTTGTATTATAAGTCGTTCTGAGATGCTTCAATCAACTGATCCCTGGGATGAAGGGGTTATTTTATAAAGAATGGTTGTTCATGTATCCCTTGGAGTTTCAAAGAATGAGAGGTTGATCTCATGGAAACATACAAGATGCTCGGAAAACATGATTGGGCGTGCGCTGAGAGGATGGTTCCCAATGTGTGGGAAAGACAAAAACCAGGGGACGCAGTTGAAAAATGAAAGGATTTATTGTAGAAATGTTTTTCACCGACTAAATTCAGGTACATTAGCCTTATTGTCCATGTGATCCGAAAGTTTTTTAAAAAGCACCTTTAAATTACAAAGAGTCATGGTTCAAAAAAATCAAACTTTATTGTGAGCATTTCCATCAGAAAAGAGAACATAAGAAATAGAAGTAAGATTCAGCAATAACTTAAAGGAAGAACCATGATGTGGAGGTGCTGATTTGGATGGGCGGGGGGGGGGGGGGGGAGGGGGATGTGGACAAAGTCAAAAACCATACAATACCAGGTTATAGTCCAACAGGTTTATTTGAAACCACAAGATGTCAGAGCCCCCTTGTTCCTGCCTGAGGAAGGAATGGGGGCTCCAAAACTTTATGGTTTCAAATAAACCTGTTGGACTATAACCCAGTATCGTGTGATTTTCTTTTTACTTAAATTAAAAGATTTATTTACTTTCATTTAGCCTGTGGAACTCTCTTTAGGGAGTGGTGGAGACAGGATCATTGAATATGTTTAAGGCAAAGATAATTATATTCCTTATTATCAAAGCAGTCAAAGGGTATCAGAAGTTATCATGAAGGTGGGGCTGAGGTCACAGTCAGATCAGCCATAATTCTATCGAATGGCAGAGTAGACTTAATGAGTCAAATGACCTTCTCCCGCTCCTAACTCATACGTTCTTAACTGAAAATGCACTATAGCAATTAGCTAATGCTCCTTCTAACCCTGTGACCTCTGACACAGAGACAATTAAGGGTTGTGGATCCTTAGGAACACAGCACTTGAAAAATCCCAGCAAGCCACACACCATTCATTCTGACTTGAAATTATATCACCACTCCCTCGCTGCTGCTGCATCAAGAACCTGGAACTCCCTTTCTACATCATAAAGACTGCAGCGGTTCAAGGCAGAAGTGGATACTGCAGATGCTGGAGATGAGAGTCAAGATTAGAGTGGTGCTGGAAAAGCACAGCCGGTCAGGCAGCATCTGAGGAGCAGGAAAATTGACGTTTCAGGCAAAAGCCCTTCATCTGGAAGGGCTGATGAAGGGTTTTTGCCCGAAATATTGATTTTCCTGCTCCTCAGATGCTGCCTGACCTGCTGTGCTTTTCCAGCACCACTCTAATCTTGACTGCAGCAGTCCAAAACCTAGCTCACCACTACCTTTTGAAGGGCAATTAGAGACAAAGAACAAATATTGGCCTCACCTGCAATGGTCACATCCCACAAGTAGGTTGAATTAAAGTGCTGAAGAGGAGCTTACCACTTTTCCATCCATGTCCTATGTTTGTGCATGGATTGCCTGCACCGCGAATGACACTGCAACTTGATGGGGATGGAGCAAGACAACCAAGATTCCTTTCCTTGATGGCTCTCCATTGATTGTTGATGGAGAGTGAGTAAGAGGTGAAACCAGGATCAGTCTTCTCTGTGAAGTGCCAGATGATCTAAAAGGCTCCTGCTGTTTACTGTCTAGACATCCATATCGAGATTGGTCCCTTACAGGGAGGTTTCAAAGGGCGGTCAGAACCTGTGAAATAAAGCCAGATGAGTCAGTCTCCAATGCAGGATGTGAAAATTGGTGGACTTGAGGGAATCAATAACGGGCTGGTTAGACCCGGAACAGGCAACGCTGACAACTTTCAAAGGCAGGAAGCAATTTTCAAAGTAATGCAATTCAAACTAAGTCAAATTGCAATACTTACATTGCAGTTTTACTAAGCTTAAGGGAGGGTGACAATATCAGACACCATGTGTCACTAACACATTACCACAGGCCCAGCAGGGCCAAGTGTAAATGCTAGCACTGATCAACTATAAAAGGTATGGAGGGTGGCTGTGTAGACTGGAGCTCAGGAGGTGATACCACACAATCACAACAGGAATTTAGTGACAGATCCTTTACCCCTTTATCCTGCCATTCTTTTAGTGAGAACACATTTTCTTCAGAGGCCAAGTTGAAGTGCATGAGCCTAATTTTACCTTTTCATGTGATCTGAAGCAGAGAAAGCAGCTTTAATATAAAAACTGGCTCAGCACAATAAGTCAGAAGCATTACTGTTAGTATTTACATTTGATAATAGAGGTAATAAGACCACAGGAAATAGGAGCAAGAGGAGGCAATTTAGCCCATCAAACATGCCAATCTATAAGATCATGGACAAGCATTCCATTTTCCTGCCTGCCCACCCCATAACCTGAACTTGTAACCAAAAACTCATCAATCAATAATCTGTCTAACTTCAACCTTGAATATGTTCAATGACCTAGCTATCACTGCTGTCTTTGGATGACACTTTGTGATCTTCTGCGTCACGATATTTCTCTTTGCTATACTAAATTAGAAAATGCTTATTTTTAAGATGTGATTCCTATAGCTAGATTCCCCCACAAAGAGAAACATCCTCTCAGCATTTATCTATCAACCCCCTTTAGGATTTTATATGTTTCAATAAGATCACTTCTCCAATAAGTAAACTTGCTCAACCTTTCCTCATAAAATAACTCATTCATTGCAGGAATCAACCAAGTAAAACGTATCTGAACTGCAACCATATCCCTCCTTAAGTAGGCTGAGTGAAATTGTACACAGTACTCAATCTTCAGTCAGACAAACGCTCCATATCGCTATAGCAAGACATACCTACTTTCAGACTCTACCCTCCTTGCAATATAGGCCCACATTCCACTTACCTTTCTAATTATTTACAATACCAACTTGCTAATTTTTTATGATTCATTTTCAAGGGTACCTAGATTCCTCTACATTGCAACATTCTGTAGTCTCAACCTATTAGCTTTTCTATTCAGCCTACCAAAGTGAGCAATCTCTCATTTTTTCACATCATACTCCACTTCACTTTCCTCTTCACTTAAAAAATCCATATCCTTTCATAGACTCTTTATATCCTCCTCACAACTTGTTTTCCTGACTATCAGCAAATTTGGCTATAGAACAATCAGTCCCTTCATCAGTTATTAACATAGATTGTGAACAGTTTATGTCCCAACACTAGGCACTGTGGCACTCCACTAGTTATAGCATGTCAATCTGAAGATATCTCATTTATCCCAAATCCCTGTTGCCAGTTAGTCAGGCCATTCTCCATGCATGCTAATATATCAGCTCTAATAAAATGAGCACTTATGTGTACAGTAGCATTTTGGATTTCCAAATACATTACACCTTGCATCTTATATTCTCAAAGAACAACATTTTTCAAATATAATTCCTTTTCCCAAAACTATCGTTGACTCTGCCTGATTTTCATGGAGTCATAGAGTCATTCAGCATGGAAACAGATCCTTTGGTCCAACCATTCCATGCCGAACGCAATCCCAAACTAAACTAGTCCCGCCTGTCTGTGCTTAGTCCACATCCCTCCAAACATTTCTTATTCATGTACTTATCCAAATGTCCTTTAAACATTGTAACGGTTGCCACATCCACCACTTCCTCTGGTAGTTCATTCCAGACACAAACCACTGTCTGCGTAAAATAATTGCCCCTCATGTCTTTCTTTAAATCTTTTTTCTCTCACCTTAAAAAATATGCTCCTTAATCTTGAAACTAATTCTTATGGAAAAGACACCTCCCATTCACCTTATCTCTACCCCTTATGATTTTATAAACCTTTATAAACCTCAACCTCCTACGCTCCAGTGAAATGAATCCTCGCACATTCAGCCTCCTCTTATAAGTCAAACCCTATATTGTATCATGATTTTTCTAAACATCTTTCTAATATCTCCTTAATAATGCATTACAGTATTTTCTCAAAGATAGTCGTTAGGTTAACTAGCCTGTATTTTCTTGCTTTCTGTCTCTCTCTTTTCTTGAATAGTGGTGTCTCATTTGTAGTTTTCTAATCTGTAAGGTGCTTTCCAGAATCTAGGAAGTTTTGGAATGCTGAAATGCTTTTAGTCCCTTTCATTGTGAATATTGAGCAAGCATTCTATATCTAAGTATCTTGTATTTTCTTCTTTCCCATTATTAATTCCCAGACTTGTCCTTTAAAAGACAAAGCCTCATTTTAGCTGTTTGCTCCCTTTTTCTTTTCAGACTGGGGGCCTGAGGCCAACACAAGGATCCACTTATGCTGGACCCACTGCTTTTCGTCATTTATATCAATGATTTGGTTGTGAATATATGAGGTAGGGTTAGTCGGTTTGCAGATGACACCAAAATTGGAGCTGTAGAGGTCAGTGAAGAAGGTTACCTCACAGTACAACGGGGACCTTGATCAGATCAGACAAGGAGTAGCAGATTGAGTTTAATTTAGATAAATGCAAGGTGCTGCATTCTGGATAGGCAATTCAGGGCAGGACTTATACACTTAATGGTAAGGTTCTACAAACAAAGTGACCTTGGATGGCAGGTTTGCAGCTCCTTGAAAATGGAGTCCCAGGTAGAACATAGAACATAGAAGAATACAGCGCAGTACAGGCCCTTCGGCCCTCGATGTTGCGCCGATCCAAGCCCACCTAACCTACACTAGCCCACTATCCTCCATATGCCTATCCAATGCCCGCTTAAATGCCCATAATGAGGGAGAGTCCACCACTGCTACTGGCAGGGCATTCCATGAACTCACGACTTGCTGAGTAAAGAACCTACCCCTAACATCTGTCCTATACCTACCCCCCCTTAATTTAAAGCTATGCCCCCTTGTAATAGCTGACTCCATACGTGGAAAAAGATTCTCACTGTCGACCCTATCTAAACCCCTAATTATCTTGTAGACAGGATAGTGAAGGCGGTGTTTGGTATGCTTGCCTTTATTGGTCAGAGCATTGAGTCTAGGAGTTGAGAGGTCATGTCATGATTGTACAGGACATTGGTTAAGCCACTTCTGGAATACTGCGTTCAATTCTGATCTCTCTGCTATTGGATGTTGTGAAACTTGAAAGGGTTCAGCCAAGATTTACAAGGATGTTTCCAGGATTGAAGGGTTTGAGCTATTAGGAGAGGCTGAATAGGCTGGGGCTGTTTTCCTCAGAGTATCAGAGGTGAAGGGGTGATCTTACAGAAGTTTATAAAACCATGAGGGGCATGGACAGGGTGAACAACCAGAGTCTTTTCCTCAGGGTAGAGGAGTCCAAAACTAGAGTGCATTGGTTCAGGGTAAGAGGGGAAAGATTTAAAAGGGACGTAAGGAGTAATATTTTCATACAGAGGGTGGAACAAGCTGCCATGGGAAGTGATGGAGGCTTGTACAATGACAACAGTTAAAAGGCATCTGGATGGGTAGATGAATAGGAAAGGTTTAGATGGATATGGGCCAAGTGCTGGGAAATGGGACTAGATTAATTTAGGGTATCTGGTCGGCAACTGAAGGGACTGTTTCCATGCTGCACATCTCTATGACTATGATTCTATATCTCTAAAAGGCTTACAAGGGGGTGGCATGGTAGCTCAGTGGTTAGCACTGCTGCGTCACAGCGCCAGGGACCTGGATTTGATTCCTGCCTCGGGCGACTGTCTGTGTGGAGTTTGCACGTTCTCCCCATTTCTGCGTGGGTTTCCTCCCACAATCCAAAGGTCGGGTGAATTGGCCATGCTAAATTGCCCATAGTGATAGGTGCATTAGTCAGGGGTGAATATCGGGCAGGGGAATGGGTCTTGGTGGATTACCCTTCGGAAGGTTGGTGTGGACTTGTTGGGCTGTAGATAATCTCATCTTAAAGCATTTATTGTCTGTTTTATATATTTTGGTTTCTAACTTTTTGTCTGGCCTACCACTATTCTTTGCAGCTTTGTAAATATTTTCTTTTAGTTTGAAACCATTCTTAACTTCCTTAGTTATCCATGAGTGGTGACGTCATCTTGAAGTGTCTTTCATTGTCAATTAAATGTACCTTCATTGAGAGTTATAAAATATCTCCTGAAGTATCTACCACTGCCTCTCCACTGTCTTACCATTTGATCTTTTCTCTCATTCCATTTTAATCAACTCTGTCCCCATTCCTTTGTAATCGCCTAATGTAAGTTTAAGCTATTAGTTTCAAATCCACATTTCTCACCCTCAAACAGAATATGGAATTCTTTCACATCATGATCACTCTTACCCAACGGAGATTACTTTACTATGTGATCATGAATTAATCCTGTATCATTACATATGACAAGTTGATAATATTCTGCTAGCGAGTTTTGAGAAGATTTGTAGCTCAGGTTGAGGTTCTGGATGTAGGTTTGCTCGCTGAGCTGGAAGGTTCATTTCCAGATGTTTCAGCACCCTAATAGGTAACATCTTCAGTGGGCCTCCGGGCAAAGCACTATTGATAATGCCTGCTTTCTATTTATATGTTTGGGTTTCCAACCCACCAACACATTAAAACAGCAGCTAATGAACTTGAAAGACCCTATACAGACAACAAGCAAAACTAATGTTATTTACAAAATACTTTGCAAGAACTGTAACAAACACCACATTGCACAAACAGGCAGAAAACTAGCCACCAGGGTACATGAACATCAACTAACCAAAAAAAAACGACATGACTCACTCTCACTAGTATCCTTACATATGGATGAGGAAGGACACTACATCGACTGGGACAACACATCCATCCTCGGACAAGCCAAACAGAGATACTCACTGAATTCCTAGAAGCATGGCATTCCAACCGGAACTCTACCAACAAACACGTTGACTTGGATCCCAGTTACCACGCCTGAGAAAAAAAACAGGAAATGACATCACCATAGGAAATAATGTCACCAAGCCTAGGAAACCCAAACATATAAATAGAAAGCAGACTACACCCACCAGTACTTTATTCGGAGGCTCACTGAAGATGTTACCTAGTATGGTGATAAAATGTCTGAAAACGGATCTTCCAACTCAGCGAGCAAACCTATATCCAATATTCTGCTCTGTGGTTAGTACAGAAATGGATGTTTTTATTAAAACCTTCTCGAATATTCATGATGTATTCATCCTTGAGCCTTCTAAGTATTCTGGACAAGACCCAAAAAATCCTTTCATTAGCCATAAAGTATAGTGTTCCCAGTCTCTATACAATGGGAGGAATAGGCAATGTCATTATAGTCTCACTTTCTTGTTAGAGAGAAATGACTGGTGGTGGGTTTAACTTGAGGGTTGCTAAGCTGTAGGCAAGAGGCAAGGTTGAGAAGGTGGAACCTTCATTGTGATCTCAGTCAGAGGAATTGAACCCACATTACATCACAAGCCAGCCACCCAACCAACTGAGCTAACTGACACCGAATGGGAAGAATATATTTGCCCTGACCAATAAGTCTTCCCATTTTCCAGATTCTCAGCTTAGATTTGATTCTCTATGTAATAATTAACCGCTTGTTACCTGATTCTGCCAAATATCTTGCAATAGCCCGTGTTCCTCAGATCCCGTAAGATTCTAACCACACTATCATTTAGCATTGGCCATTCACCATTATACTTCCATTTTGAATTGATCAGCAAGAATTATTCCTGCCTCAAGCAAGACAAAGGGGTTTAGATGCAAGTCACTGTACAATAGCACTGGTCATCATCCATCAGTCTTTGTGGTTCCCAAGAAGCCAAAGAGTGGAAACTTATGGGAATACTCCCATGGTCAGTGGCAGGCAAATCAGGATGAGTTACGCTGCTTATTTCAACTGATGTGGTTACCCAGTCACCAGTCCAGTGGTTCAGTTGAGAAGGGAAAAGAATTCATTGCACTACTGAGCAGCACAGCCCTCTGCTATAGTTGGATAAGTATTTTAGTTCAGTATTTTACAACAGAAAGGGGCAAATGACAATTTTCTAACAGACAACATAACAAGGTCATTGGGGCAGTACATTTATGCAGGAGATTGCCATTTCCTCTAATTCTTCTTCAGGATCTTGACCACCTAAATGCTCCAATGTAAAATGCATTTTGAATAGCTTCATGGCTTCCACTCACTTGATACTATTATAAATTATTGGCATTGACAATGGAAATTCAAGGATGCTGGCCTTAAAACTGTGAACATTAACTCTCACTTTCATTTATTTGTATAAATATTCAATCTAGAGCCATTCAATCAACATAACAGTCAGCTCCCAGGCAGTATATTTTAATGAGAACAAAGAGAATTGAAAATGTTACTTGCTGTTTCATGAAAGCAATGATAGTTTCAAAGATTACCCTTGCTTGTTTCCTTTAACTAAATGAACAGCTGGGTCTCACATGATTCTTCATGAAGGCAGCAGTGGTGGCAGGATTGAGGACTCCCAGCTTCGGTAGGCCCAGAGCCTGAGCTCACGAGCTCAGTGAGCTTATGAGGGCAGTAGAGCATGGTGACTAGAGTAGTGCTGCAAGAGGCCAACAGCTGGGATTCGATGGGTCATGAAGGTGTAGTCCCAGTGTGGCCTGGAGGTGAGGTATTGGCGTGGCCTGGAGGTGAGATCCCAGTGTGGCCTGGCGGTGAGTCACAGCATGGCCTGGCGGTAAGTCCCAGCTTGGCCTGGCGATAAGTCCCAGCATGGCCTGGAGGTGAGGCCCCAACATGGACTGACGGTGAGTCACAGCGTGGCCTGGAGGTGAGGTCCCAGAATGGCCTGGCAGTGAGGTCCAAGTGTGGCCTGGAGGCAAGGCCCCAGCGTGGCCTGGAGGTGAGGTCCCAGCATGGCCTGGAGGTGAGGTCCCAGCGTGACCTGGAGGTGAGGTCCCAGTGTGACCTGGAGGCAAGGTCCCAGTGTGGCCTGGAGGCAAAGTCCCAGCATGGCCAGGAGGTGAGATCCCGGAGTAGCCTGGAGGTGAGGTCCCAGTGTGGTCTGGAGGCGAGGTCCCAGCGTGGCCTGGAGGTGAGGTCTGGGTGTTGCCTGGAGGTGAGGTATTGGTGTGGCCTGGAGGTGAAGTCACAGCATGGCCTGGAGGTGAGGTCCCAGCGTGGCCTGGAGGTAGATCCGGTGTGGCCTGGAGGTGAGGTCCCAACGTGGCCTGGAGGTGAGGTCCCAGCATGGCCTGGAGATGAGGCCCCAGCATGGCGTGGAGGTGAGGTCCCAGTCTGGCCTGGAGGTGAGATGCCGGTGTGGCCTGGAGATGAGGTCCCGATATGGCCTGGAGGTGAGGTCCCAGCGTGGCCTGGAGGTGAGGTCTGGATGTGGCCTCGAGGTGAGGTCCCAGCGTGGCCTGGAGGTGAAGTCTGGGTGTGCCCTGGACGTGAGGTCCCGATATGGCCTGGAGGTGAGGTCCCAGCGTGGCCTGGAGGTGAGGTCTGGATGTGGCCTCGAGGTGAGGTCCCAGCGTGGCCTGGAGGTGAGGTCCCGGTGTTGCCTGGAGGTGAGGTCCCAGCATGGCCCGGCAGTGAGGTCCCAGTGTGGCCTGGAGGTGCGATCCCAAGCGTGGTCTGGAGGTGAGGTCCCAGCGTGGCCTGTAGGTGAGGTCCCTGCGTGGTTTGGAGGTGAGGTCCTGGTGCGGCCTGGAGGTGAGGGCCCAGTATGGCCTGGAGGTGAGGTCCCAATGTGGTTTGGAGGTAAGGTCCTCGTGCGGCCTGGAGGTGAGGTCCCAGCATGGCCTGGAGGTGAGGTCCCAGCGTGGCCTGAAGGTGAGGTCCCAGTATGGCCTGGAGATGAGATCCCAGCGTGGCCTAGAGGTGAGGTCTGGGTGTTGCCTGGAGGTGAGGTATTGGTGTGGCCTGGAAGTGAGGTCACAGCATGGCCTGGAGATGAGGTCCGGGTGTGCCCTGGAGGTGAGGTCCCGGCATGCCCTGGAGGTGAGGTCCAGGTGTGGCCTGGAGGTGAGGTCCCAGCGTGACCTGGAGGTGAGATCCCGGCATGCCCTGGAGGTGAGGTCCCGGCATGGCATGGAGGTGAGGTATGGGTGTGGCCTGGAGGTGAGGTCCCAGCATGACCTGGAGGTGAGATCCCGGTATGGCCTGGAGATGAAGTCCCAGCGTGGCCTGGAGGTGAGGTCCCAGTATGGCCTGGAGGTGAGATCCCGGTGTGACCTGGAGGTCGGTTACTGGTGTCGCCTGGAGGTGAGGTCCCAGCTTGGCCTGGAGGTGAGGTCCGGGTGTGACCTGGAGCAAGGTCCCAGTGTGACCTGGGGGTGAGGGCCCAGCATGGCCTTGAGGTGAGATCCTGGTGTGGCCTGGAGGTCAGTTTCCAACGTGGCCTGGAGGTGAGGTCTGGGTGTGGCCTGGAGGTGAGGTCCCAGCGTGGCCTGGAGGTGAGGTCCCAGCGTGGCCTGGAGGTGAGGTCCCGGCATGGTCTGGAGGTGACGTCCGTGTGTGGCCTGGAGGTGAGGTTCCAACGTGGCCTGGAGGTGAGATCTGGGTGTGGCCTGGAAGTGAGATATTGGTGTGGCCTGGAGGCGAGGTCCCAGCATGACCTAGAGGTGAGGTCCCAGCATGGCCTGGAGGCGAGGTCCCGGCATGGTCTGGAGGTGACGTCCGTGTGTGGCCTGGAGGTGAGGTTCCAGCGTGGCCTGGAGGTGAGGTCCCAGTGCGGCCTAGAGATGAGGTATTGGTGTGGCCTGGAGGCGAGGTCCCAGCGTGGCCTGGAGGTGAGGTCCCAGCGTGGCCTGGAGGCGAGGTCCCAGCGTGGCCTGTAGGTGAGGTCCCAGCGTGGGCTAGAGATGAGGCCTGGCACTGAGAGACTGTAATGCTGAACCTTTTTTTTTACTTTTCCTTTTCTCAGCTAATTTAACCCTAAGGTTTTGTACCGAGGTACCTTGTTCCTAAGATGGACTGTAATTGAAGGACTACAATGCTGAAATTTTTATTTCTTTATTTTTCTCGGTACCTTTGTACCTAAGATGGTGCTGTAGGTGGTGACTTTGTAAACTCTTCAATGCCCTCATGTGAGTACATGGGACAAGAGAACTAATTCTCATTTTAATTTCCATGGCATGTTGGCCTGCTTTAGCTCAGCAGTGTTCACAAAAGTTAAACAAAACTTCTCATTTTGGAAGTGAGCACTGACAGAATTATGGACGAGGCTCAGAACTATTTATATAACCACAAGGAGAAGCAGGATAGGTTCCAATGAGACTAAACAGCTATCCTTGCAGTTAACTCCTTTGTATACCAAAATAGCCTTTGCAACTGACAGGCAGCAATCCTCAGGCACAGTGCATTCCTTCAATTCTTTCAATTGCCATATTCCCACTTTCTCTCCATCGCCCTTGATGCAAATAATTTCCAAATAAATTGTCAACCCCTTCCTTGAATATACTCGGAGACCCGGCCTCCACAGCCTTCGGTGCTAGCAAATTCTATAGGTTGCCCACCTTCTGAGTAAAATAAATGTTTCCTCATCTCAATTCTATATGGCCCACCCCATATAGTGGCTCCTGGTTCCATACTCTCATCAGGGAAAACATCCTCCCTGCATCTAGTCTGCCAGCCTTGTTAGAATTGTATACATTTGAATCAGATCCGTTTTTGTCCTTCTAAAGTCTAGCAAATACAGGCCCACTCAAACCAATTTCTCCTCACACAACAGTCCTGCCAACTCCAGTATCTGCCTAGTGAACCTCTGCACCACTTTCTCTGTGGCAAGTATATCCCGTCAACACAGTGAGACCAAACTGCATAAAATACTCTAGGTGCAGTCTTATCAAGTCCCTGTACAACTTAGTAAGGCCTCCCTACTTCTGTACTCAAATCCTCTTGTAAAAAGGTTGACATACCATTTGTCTCCCTAATTACTTGCTGCACATGTCTGTCCACTTTCAGTGATGAAGGGCTTTTGCCCCAAACATTGATTTTCCAGCTTCTCGGATACTGCCTGAACTGCTGTGCTTTTCCAGCACCACTCTAATCTAGAATCTGGTTTCCAGCATCTGCAGTCCTTGTTTTTATCCTGACTTATTTCAGTGACCAGTCTGCAAGGACATCCTGGTCCCTTTGTACATCCATATTTTTCCAATGGACTACAACTTAAATAATACTCTGCCTTTCTGTTTTCACATTGAAATGTATGACTTCTCATTTATACAGCATCTGCCATCTGTTTGCCAACATATTCAACTTGTCTATATCATAGTGAAGCCTTCTTATATCCTCCTCTCAAACTGCAATTCCATCTAGTTTTTGGCCATCAGCAAATTTGGAAATATTGCATTTGGTCAACCCACCCAAATCATTTGCTATCGTGTAACCAAAGTCATACCAGACCATAGGGCTGCTCTTATTTTTTCAATGGACTACAACTTAAATAATACTCTGCCTTTCTGTTTTCACATTGAAATGTATGACTTCTCATTTATACAGCATCTGCCATCTGTTTGCCAACATATTCAACTTGTCTATATCATAGTGAAGCCTTCTTATATCCTCCTCTCAAACTGCAATTCCATCTAGTTTTTGGCCATCAGCAAATTTGGAAATATTGCATTTGGTCAACCCACCCAAATCATTTGCTATCGTGTAACCAAAGTCATACCAGACCATAGGGCTGCTCTCTCATTAGAGAGAGATGACTGATGGCGATTTAACCTGATGGCGATTTAACTGGAGGGTCACATGCCTCAGGCAAGGGGAGAGGTTGAGAGGGAGAGTCATTCATGGTAATATCAAGCGTTCATGGCAACTGAACCCATACTGTTGGTGTCTCACTGCTTCACAAACCAACCAGTCATGCCAACTGAGCAAAGTTGACCCCTTCAAAATCGTTATATATTTCATGAATTGTTGGGCCCTAAGTACTGGTTCCTGCAGTACCCTACTAATCACTGCCTGCCACCCAGATAAAGGCCAATTTATTTCCACTTTCTGCTTCCCATCTATCAACAAATTCTCAATCCATACCAGTATATTGCCCCCAACCAAGCATGCTTTCAATTTGTCCACCAGCCTCGTAAAGTCAAAGCCTTCTTGACATCCAAATACACCACATCCATTAGGTCTCCCGAAGAAAAAACAACCAATGCTGATGATCTCAGTGGGTCAGTCAGCATCCAATCAGAGCTGAAGTCCTGATCAATTCTGCTAGTTACATCCTCAATCAACTTTAGAGGATGAGTTAAGCATGAAATGAAAGCACCCCCCTCACCCTGTGTGCTTTCAACTCTCCACGTTTCCAGCCAGTGGATGAAGTGAAGTGGCCAGATGCTTCTTATCTCTTCACACACACACACATACATATACACACACACCCACCCACACATACATATACACACACACATGCACATATACACACACACACACACACATAGCCACACACACACACGTAGCCCCACACACACACACGTAGCCACGCACACACGTAGCCCCACACACGTAGCCACACACAAGCGCACACACATATAGCCACGTGCACACATAGCCCCACACACAAACACACACACACACACACACGCACACATGTAACCCCACACACACACGTAGACACACACACACACACCTTGTTACTGCAACTTTTTGATAATTTCCCACTCTGCCCTGTACAGGACAATGTTGGAGAGGTTATCTGGAATCTTTATTTGAGAATATTCAGTGCTCTGAATTTGCATAGACTGTCATTCTGTCTGTCTTCATCTGGAGAAAGGGAGGGTGGTCAGTCATTTGGAGATGGTGCCTGGGCTCCCATTAATGTCCAGGACTGTTCTCGGCAGTATTTCAGTAAGCTGAGTTCACTTCTAATCATTGTAAACAAAAGACGCGTTCGTTGCACCAGTGTTGGTAACACCTCTTTGACGTAATGTTCTTATGGGACCTTGAAATCTTCCTCGGATAATCTGAAATTCAGATTTTCGGACAATCGAGGTTCCTCTGTAGTGTGACCATTAAAACCTCATCTGGAACACAGTGCTTTACACTTGCTTTTAATTAGGGTAAAAGCTAGGATCCAGGCTTTCTCCTTAATACATTTGAGGGGATTTTGGTCTGGTCCATAACAAGAGAATCCCTTGCTCGAGTTTTTGTATCACATCGGTTTCATAGATAACTACTTCAAACCATGTCATTGTTCAAACCAACCACAAGCCATTGAGAATGATCTTCTAAAAGCCTTTCACAAGTTCATCTCCATGACTTCGATGACTACAGTGGCATGGTTATTGCTCCAATTTTCACAGACATACTGGTGACTGACTACTTCACTGAATTCTCTTTTGTCTGACAAATCAATAATGTAAGTATGAGGGTTGTTGACACTTTAACACTCAGTCTGTTTAGTATTGCTTAACAAATTGTGTCTGACAAACAGCCTGTAGTGCTTTAGTAAGACAGTGCAGGCACTGGGTGATCCACCATATTGCCTCTTCGACTCTATCCTCACTCAGATAGTTACACAGGATATACTGTTCATACTGCAAAATTAAGTCACATGTCAAGACATTCAGAGAGCTATGTTAAATCTGTGTACTAGTCCTTTTGGCAACAATCTACACTCACTGGCAGCTCTCATGTTTGGAAGGTGGATCCATGTAGTTCTTTTCCCCTACACTCTCACCACCCAAACACAGGGCCATGACACATTTTAGAAAGTAGGCAGACAATGAGACAAGAGCATGCAGAGAGTTATCCCAGCTTGAACCAAAACAATGTATAAGAGTTCAATATTGTCATATAAACACATTGATTTGTGGAAGGATACTACATGTCTAATCTAGATCATGT
This sequence comes from Chiloscyllium plagiosum, assembly GCF_004010195.1. NCBI lineage: Eukaryota > Metazoa > Chordata > Chondrichthyes > Orectolobiformes > Hemiscylliidae > Chiloscyllium > Chiloscyllium plagiosum. The sequence continues at coordinate 13,228,834 of NC_057738.1, read as the reverse complement.
AATGTTGTAATGAGCAATGTTCAAGTCTTATGAAGAAATATATCCAAATGACATGTAATCAAACACTCTTCACAAAGGATGACAACTCCATATATTTCAATGCATCATCGTACAAGTTTAACGGGAAAAGATTGTTAGGGCAGAAAGGGGGATGCTACACCAGACAAGCAGTGTAACTTCAAGACAACTAGATGTCATCCAGACATGTGATATTCCAGTGTAAAGGGGCTCCCTTCACCTTCAGTAGCAGCATTTATAACAGTAAAGTAGTAAATGTATTCACTACGTACAGAAGCCAGGCTATGAGTAAGTCTGATATTATAGCAGTGTAAACAGTTAGTTAACCTCCAAGATATCAGTTGTAACAAGAATCCAGACTTTATAGTTTATGTTGCTAGGGCTAACATATAGGACCACTCAGACAATATCACACCAACAGTGATATTTTAGTTACTATAATTATATTGACTGTAATTGCATAATTGATTTGGAGTAAATTGTAGGGTTCCATAACTCAATGGATGGTTGGATTTGCCCTGTTTTTTGTATATAGGACATACCTGGGCAATCTTCCACATTGTCAGGCAGATGCCAGTGTTGCAGCTGTCTGTACTGGAATGCCTCTCTCAGGGTCTGGCTAATTCTGAAGCACAAGTCTTCAGTACTATTGCTGGAATGGTGTCAGAGCCCAAAGATTTTGCAGTAATTACTGAGCTGCCAATTAAATCACATGCAGGTTTACCTTTGTAAGATGGTTTGTAAACATCATGTATATTAGCATAAAATGAAAAACATTGCTTTCACTCATATTGAATGAGATATCATCCCCCCTTCATAATATATCACAGCAAGACTGACGATGAGGTTTGGAATTATATATGATGCAGCCTTATATATTATTAAATTCATGCTGATTTGTGAGAAGTCTTATGTCCTGCACAACCAAAATAGCTTGAAGCTTCTCATTTCATATTGAATGTCTTACTGTATAGATTAAGATAGATTTATTTAATCAGTCTAAAATAGACTCAACTCTAGATTAAAACAAAGTCATTTATGGGATATGGGTGAAACCAACATTAATAGCCCATCCCTGCCTTCCCTTGAGAATTTGAACCATTGCAGTGCATCTGGCATGGGCGCACCCATAATGTAGTCAGGAAAAGAATTCCAGGATTTTGACCCAATGACACAGAAGGAATGACAATATATTTCCAAGTCAGCATTGTGAGATAGTGGAGAGGAACTTGCATATAGTGGGTCTCCCATGTATCTATGGTGTTTACTCTTCTAGATGGTCATAAGTTTGGAAGAAACAGTGGTAAATTCCTGCAGTGCATCTTGTAGATGGCATATTGCTACCAACTATGCATTGGTAGTTCAGGGAATAATTGCTTGTGGTTGTGATGCCAATGAAATGGGCTACTTTGTCCTGGTTGATATTAAATTTCTTGAATGTTATTAGAGCTGCACTTATTCAAGCAAGTGGGGAGAATTCCATAACATTTCTGGCTTGTTTTTGAAGATTGTCGCAGGCTTGGGGAGTCAGGAGGACAGTTATTCACTGCAGGACTCCTAGTCTCTGACCTACTCTTGTAGCCGCTGTATCTATATGGATAGTCCAATTTAGTTTCTGGTCACTAGTAACTTTAGGATGTTGACCTCATTTTTCAAATTAAAATTTTGCTCATTCAGATCCATATGTAATTCCTGTGTTTTGGAATTAATTTTAATGGACTAATGTATTTTGCAGGAGCTACATTGGATCAAATTTTGATTCTGATCCCCTAGATCTGGCAATATGATATATCAGTTTAAGGTGTATATTTGATGCTTGGTGTTTGAACATAAGATCTATCACAGAACAGTTAGTGATTAGAAAAGTTGCATTAATCAGGTAAAAAGTAACAAAAACTTGTCATCTTTCACAAGTTTGGGGTATCTCTAATCACTTTACAACAAAAAAAATCAAGTGCAGTCACTTCACCTAAAGAAATGCAATAACTAATTTACACACAGCTAAATCCAGCAAACAGTAATAAACCAGCAATCAGATATTCTACTGTTTAATAATGTTGATTGAGGAATAACGGTTAATCAGTACAGAACTCCCTTTCTCTGTTGTGCATTTCTTACAGCCATTAAAAGACATGAAATAGTGTTTCAAAGTTCGTGTCTCACCTGAAAGGCAGCAGTCCTTCCACAGTTCGACCACTGAAGTGAAAGGCTGATTTCCAAAGTGGAATCTGAATCCACATCTTTCTGACTCAAGTCAAATCTTTACCATTGAGCAAAGATTGGCAGGCTGCAAAATGAACATGAATGATTTACAACTAGACTATTCTGAGCAATTTCTCAGAGAAGCATGCATGCATAAAGTGGTAAATCTTTCTCTTGAAGAGATTAAGCTAAGCGGAAGCTTGACAGAGGCCCTTATAATAATGAAGGGGTGCATCAGACTAGATGAGGATAAATAGCTTCTGCTTATGGGGGAACACAATAACAAGACATAATTTCAAGATAGGCACCAACCTCGAATAAAAAAAAATACATGGAATCCTTTTAGAAAATAAAAGGTGAAGATATGGAATTCACACCATTTGGAATGATTGGAGTAGATAGCACTGATGCCCTGAATTGTCTTTACTGGGAAGGCTTACACATGATGGAAGAAAATGATTGTGAGAGAGGGTGCAATAATGTAGAATGGAAGGAATTCAGCTTAGTTCAGTTGAGCAAAATAGCCTTTACTGTGGGTTCTATGTTTTTGGTTCCTTATTTTTACATTGATTATAAATTGAAATAATATCTAAGAGAATTACTTATCCCGATATAATTATATGCTCATCTCAATGGTGATTTTGCAGCTTCTTTACTGGAGAAAGGGCAACGTTAGAAGTTGACTTTAGTGATTTCTATAATAAATGCAGAGTTTATATCAATGAAAGATGATGAGAAGCGTGCTCAGACATAAGAGTTTTAATAGATAGCTATCTTTTCAAGACAGTGCTGGAAGGGATTAGAAGAGAAAGTATTCCATTACACAGCTTTCTGACACAGTAATACTGCCTGAAGAGACTGCTTAAATGTTGATTTTTTTCCCCCTAATTTACAACTGCTGGCTTTGAAAGATTTAACTGTCAGACCTGCTAATTATTATCTCCATCCCTGTGTTACTCAGAGTTGTAAAATACCACAAGAAATTCTCTGCTTAATTAATTAGTTTGTCATGAAAGTACAAGCACCAATAATATGCATTAAATCAATGAACACATTTCAAATAATTTAAATACTAATGAAAGCTCTTCACTACAGCAAATAGGCAAAATAGCAGCTCTAACACTAACTGACAGCTTGCATGTGCCTCTTGAAAGTGCATAACATATCAAAATGGAAAAATCTCAAGTCCCACAAAAATGAAAATGCCATCTTTGGAATTGTATCTAATAATAGAAAACAGAAACACAGCTGTGGTTTTCATTTCTAGCTGTCAAACACTCTACCCAACTGGTTCAATTTTTCTTTTGCTGGTGACTTGGAAAACAGTTGTCTATAAATGTACAAAAAGGTGCAGCAGAGCTTGGATTTCTGAGTACTTCTGCTACAAGTCCATTTGCAAGAAGCAAAACCTACAGTCAATAGTTTTTGTAAGACACAGTGTCAACAAAGTAGGTTTCTTTGCAAATAGAAAGTATGGGTATACAAGGCAATTAGTATCTGAAAGGGTTAACTGATATCATGAAAAAAAGGTCTGCTCATAAGGACCAGCTTATCTTCTGAAGGTTGAAAAATTGGGCCTATACCTGTTGTAATTTAGAAGAATGAGAGCTTGTCTTATTCCCAAGTAGACATGTTGGGTGGATATTTGGAAGATCGTTCCTCTTGTGGGGAAGCCAAGAACTTGAACTAGAAGACACAGCTTCAGAATAATAGGGCTCTTATTCTATTCTGATGAAGAGTCAGACCAGACTTGAAATATTAACTCTATTTCAGTCTCTATAGATGCTGCCAGATCCACTGAGTTTCTCCAGTGACTTCTGTGTTTATTTCAGATCTTCAGCATCTGCTGTATTTTGCCTTTATAGAATAGAAGGGCAGTACCTGAGAGGAACTAACCACTGTCCAGACCAAAGTTGCTAGCAGTGTACTTAGAGAGTGTCCAGTGTTAGATTTGAACTGTTCTAGTGCTAAGCCCATGTAGCTAAATGTAATGTGTGCTTGTACAAAAGTTGAGCCTAAAGTTGGGCCTCCGGAACTGCCCCTCTCTGAGGATGAGAGATCAGTCCTCAGGAGGGGTCTCACCTTCGTTCCCACACGTTCTCGGGTCAATGAATTCAATACACGGAGTGACATTGAACGATTGCAATAAAGTTTCAACCTTGAGCCTAATGTCTCACAAGAGGTTATCATTTATCTTAGATATAATGTAACTCAGTAATTAGTGCCATTTAATAAATCTTTCCTGTTTATCAAGTTTAAGCCTGAATTCTGCAAAGATATTGTGTCATCCTTCTCCATATGGTAGCAGTAACGTAGACTAGTACCACTAAGAAGGATTGGTGGCTTGAATTTTGTCAAGGTATCCCAGATGATTTAGTCACACCATGTCATAGAATCATAGAATCCCTACATTGTGGAAACAGGCCATTTGGCCCAGCAAGTCCACACCGACCATTCAAAGAGTAACCCACCCAGACCTATTCCCCTACCCTTTTACTCAACATTTCCCCTGACTAATGCCCCTAAGAAATGGGCAGTAAAAGCTGGCCCAGCAAGCGATCCCCATAACCGCAAAGAAAATTAGATTAGATTACTTACAGTGTGGAAACAGGCCCTTTGGCCCAGCAAGTCCACACCAACCATTCAAAGAGTAACCCACCCAGACCTATTCCCCTACCCTTTTACTCAACATTTCCCCCTGACTAATGCCCCTAACCTACACATCCCGGAACATTACGGGCAATTTAGCATGTCCAATTCACCTAACCTGCGCATCTTTGGATTGTGGGAGGAAACCGAAGCACCCTGAGGAAACCCACCAGACACAGGGAGAATGTGCAAACTCCACACAGACAGTCACCTGAGCCTGGGATCGAATCTGGGTCCTTGGTGCTGTGAGGCAGCAGTGCTAATCGCAGATCCACCATGCCGCCCTGTGTCATTGATAGTGACAGCAATGAGGATTTTTCCCATTATAATAGATGGATTTTTCATTAAACAGCCCTCATTCAGATATCTGAGTAAGCCCTATGTGTTCTATAGAACTGACAATCTATGATCTTCCATTATAGCCATCAATTACTTCAATACAGAATTTGTGAGTAACTTCCTTAACCAGAGAATAGTTGTACTGTACAACTTGCTAAAATAGGCATTAGATGAGGTGAAAGGTATAGATGCATTTAAAGGCAGCTGGAAGTATATTTAATGGAGTAGAGAACAGAAATGATGATCCCATGGTTAAGAGAAAGTAGGGGATTGCATGAAGCATAGATACCAACATTGACCAACATCATTGGTTTCTGTACTGAACATTCTATGCAATTCTATCTTGATAACATTCTGTAATATCGTTCCATCTCCTGGTCTTTATTACAAGGGGAATGGAATGTAAAAGTAGGAACGCTTACTGCAGACATACAGGGTTTGAGGGAGATCACATCTGGGCTGCTGTATACAGTTTCGGTTTAATATGAAAAAAGATAAAGTTGCATCAGAAACACTTCAAATGATTCATTCCTTAGTTTTAAAGCAAAAAAGCGGTTGAAAGGATTTGGTGGTACCCTTTGGATTTTAGAAGATTGAGAGCTGATCTTATTGAAGCTTACAAGTTCCCAAGTGGACTTGGTATGATGGGTACGGGACAGATGGTTCTTCATGTGGGGAATGTGCCTTAAGAACAATAGGTCTCTCTTTTAGGACAAACATGAATTTAAATGATTTTCTCTCATTGGTTGATTAGTACGTGGAATTCTCTTACCTTGAAAAGAGTGAGGCAAGTTCACTGAATAATTATCAAGCAGAGTTGAATAGATTTTTGATGGACAAGAGAGTCACAAGTTATGGAGGTCGACAGGTAAGTGCAGTTAAGACCACAACCTGATCAAACATGATCTTATGGAATGGTAGAACCAGCTTGAAAGGTCCAAAAGGCCTCCTCCTGCTTAGAAGTCCTATGTTCCAATATTCCTACCTTCCGATAAACATTTGTGGAATGCTATCTATTTCAAAATGCCTGGATTGAGAAATTGTAGACCTGAGCTCAGTGATTTTCATTCATTTATATTGCAACAGCTGTCATGATTTTTAGGGAGAATGTCACAATCCAGCCTTTTGCAGCAATTGTATCTATCACTACAGATACTGTCTGTACTATTCAGCTGGATGATCTAATCAGAAGCTTATCTTGAAATGGAATTTCACCCATAAGATGTATTTTTTCCCCATATTCTGCACTGGAAGAGCTGAAAATCAATTTTTACAATTCTACCTTTGGCCACTGGCCTAAGCAACTGGGCTCAACATAAAATTGACTAAACACTATCTGCAAGCAAGGCCTGATGGAATGCAAAGAAGCCAAGGTTATCACAAGTCAAAAGCCAACAAGGACCAGCCCAGACCTGACTGAGGTCCTCAACCTCAACACTGGGAGAGTCGTTATGACCCAAAACACATTAAGAGGTACTCAGCCAGAACATTATGTTTGTGTTTTTCACTGCTTTGGCCAGACTCCTTAGTATCGTAGATTAATCATATCTTGGAAAGGGACTGGGATGACCTGGCCTAACTTCTTCAAGTGCTGTGACCCCCTGATCTGTGACCCCAGTGGCTGAAGCCAGAAAACATTCCAGAAGGACTCAGAATGGGGGGATAGGAGGGGACACCTGGCAGCCATTCACTCAGTGAAGACTTGGCCAATGAAGACTCCATGTCAGACTCACATTCATACCAGACCCTGAGCACATCTGTCATTGGAGTTCAGTGAATTGAATCCAGCAGCCCAATCGAGTTCACCAGGAGAGGTAATATCTGTGTTTTTCAGGCTGTCAGCCTAGTTTGAGAAGGAGTTAACTTATTTTGTTGTATAAAAGTTGTTGCTTTACCTTGCGAGTGTTTTAATAAACTAAGTCTTATACAGTAAGACCACCTGAATAAATGTGTTTCACAGTAACAAACTGGTCAAAGTGCCTGTATAGAATATTGCACAGGCAATGTTTTTCAATGTGCTGTACATATCACAAACCTACAATTGCCTGAGGTCTACAACAGGCCAGACGTTCAAAATTAGGAAACTTGGAGCCATTAGGTCTACAGGAAATCTTGAAATTTTGACCATAATTCCAATTTGGTCATTTATATGTGCTGTGGTTAAAACCTTAGCCAGGTCATAACATTTAAAGAAGACAGTAAATGTGTAATTGTAACTGTTAATTGCAGACCATCTCGTGGTTTGGTTTGTGAAGTTTCTCCATCTTGACTGTTGACTCACTGAGGTTGGTGAGATCCCGAATTTGAACAGCTATCCTGCTGATTATCTGCTTTACTTATTTGAAGGGTTTTTGCTGGGGATCAGCCATTTTCCGTTTGATCCAAGATCATGAGGTTCCACCATTACTGATCAAACCCAAACAGGAACAAGCTGGAAGATGAAATAAGAGTTAGTAACCAAGTGCAAATGTTAAGTGTCTTTTGATGGAACATTAAAGCTACACATAGAGGACAGGAATTTCTAAATGAGATAGGCAATGAGATGGGGAAAGGAAGATGGTCATTTATGGAAGTTGGGTGGCACAGCATTCCGAAACCCAGAAGAGACAGACAGGACAGAAACAAATTGCAAAGTGAACAAGCAAGGCAGTTTAAGAATTTACATATGATACAGGCATATTTGCAATGTTAAATGGAGAGTCAGTGGAGATTGATGAACATAGAAGTTAAATGACAAAGAATCATAGTAAGGGCCTTTGCAAAAAATAGCAAAAGGACAATTCTGATTAGGTTGAACCTGAAATTTACAGGATGCCCTGTCACCCCTTACTAACATGTTGTGGTGAGGGAAGGAGACTGTCTATGAACCCAATGGCTATCCCACAGCGAGTTATCATAAGGAGCTGTGATAATTGCAGTCAGCAAGATTTCCATCTCTATCTTAAAAAGATGTCCAACCCAACTCAGCAGCTCCACTGATGGGTTTAGAGACAATCCTATTACACTGAAGAACCTGAGTGAATCTGGGCTCAGGAGTCTTAGCGAAAGGCATAGGGAACTAGGATCCAGAGGCTTAGAGGGAGGATTGAGGGGGAAGTGAAGTTCTGATGAGAAGCATGTATCCATTGAATAAAGATGGCCCACAAAGGAGAATTCCCTCTCCCATGGAGTTGAACCCCTGCAGAGGCAATTCTAGATCCTCAGATAGCACGTTTCAAACCCACAACCACTTCCATCTAGAAGGATAAGGGCGGCAAGTACATGAGAACACCATCACCTGCTAATTCTCCTCTAGCATCTTGACTTAGAAATATATCACCGTTCTTTCACTGTCACTGGATCAAAATCCTGGAATTCCCTCCCTAACTGCATTGTAGTCAATCTGCAGCACATGGACTGCAGCGGTTCAAGAAGGCAGCTCACCACCACCTTCTCAAGGGCAACTAGGAACAGGCAATAAATGCTGGGTAGTCAGTGATGCCCAATGTCCCACAAATGAATTTTAAAAAGCCTCAAGCTTTCAAGCTTCTTGCACAAAGTGAGCCAGACCCTGCTGTGGGTTACATACAAATGGCAGTGGACTGAGACCTTAAATGACTATTAATCCAATCATACAAAATCTCATCCTCTTTGGCTGTTTACTGTGGTACTTTCCCAGATTACCACTCCTGGTATTTTATGTATGTAGTTCTGCAGGCATGGCTTATTGTCACTATCCTCATTTGCTTTATCTCTGGCTATCTAGTGATTAGAGCTAGAGGATACACCACTGTAGAGTATCTACAAAACAGATACCAGTTTTAGACAACAAGATGGTTTATTGCACAATTGTAAGTACAATTATATTGGTCAGACATAATTACTAGGACCTTAGGGAGCTAGTACAGATACATCTGTTCCATCTGAAAGGAAGAGTAAAATTCCTTGCCTCCACCTATAGACTGTGTGTCATTGGTAGAATGTAAGTATTAACCCCTTCGCAACCCTTACCTTATCCAACAGTTGCCTCATCTGATAGTTGAGTGACAAGACAGATATTTGCCAGCTTCTGCAGGCATACAGTTAAAAGCTACCTATACAAACCTTCACAAACCTTGCAAAAAACTACCTATAACTTTCCACCACTTTTCCCTAAATCTTCACTTTTATTTTCTTTGATATTAAAGCTGGATGAACTGTAATTTGTAACATTGAAAAGATTGATGTTATTGGTTTCATCTCCTGCCACAGATACTATACTCTTACCAATAATTTCATCTCCCTGGTGAGCCAGTACCTCAGCTGGATCCACACAGTTTAAACCTCAGAATCAATTCCTATTCAGTCCTGAACTGAGCTGGTGACCAGGACATCATGCCTCTGGCCTTGTTTCAGCTCACTTGTTGCCAAATTTATGTCTTTGTGATTTACATACTTGACTATTCCAAAGCTCCCCTGACTTGACCTCTTGTCTGCCTGCCTCTGTAAACTTCATTTCATCGGAATTTCAACTGACCATTATCTGTTTTTCACCGAGCCCCATTCAACAGTAAGTGTGTCCCCAAATGTCCAAAGCTGATCATTTAAAATTCTCCTCTTCCCATTTAAATCTATTTCACGGATGTATAAACTTTCACAACTTTACAACCTTCCAACAACTCTGTCTTCCTCTGATTCTGGCCTTTTGAACATTCCCTGAAGTTTTCACTATAACATTGCAGATATGCATTCACCTGTCTCGTTCCTAAACTCTGGAATTCCCCTGCTTACTCTCTCCAACTCTCTATTTTGATTCATTCATACAACAGGGGTAATCATTGGCTGAGTCAGTATTTATTGCCTGTCTATTGATGCCCTTGAGAAGGTGATGGAGTCCATGGCACAAAAAATGCCAGTAGGGAGTGAGTTGCAGGAGTTTGACCCAATGACATTAAAGGAATGGTCAATATCCTTCCAAGTCAGAGTAGCTTTTAACATGCAGTTGGTGATGTTCATTAAGCTCTCATTGCCCTGACTGGAAATCTACTCTTTCCCCTCCTAATAGTTTTTTTCTTAGCATGGAGTTTTCCCTGCTTTAAAATCATGCCATAAAAACAACTTACATTATATTGGTTCAAATTCTGTTGATAGCAACAAAGGAAAAGGCACCTCACTGACAGCTGCTAAGAATGCTTACAGGTTGCCATGTATTAGCTTCCTCTAGTCCAAAACTTTTCTGGCCTGGATAATGAATCTTTGGCATCTCTTTCCAATGCAAGAAACTGCAAGGCTCTTAAACCAATTAAACTGAAGAATCCTTACTCAGCCATGCAGAAGCCAGAATTGTAAATTAAGTTAAATCATGAACAGAAAGAATAATAGAGAAAGAAACACAGATGACTTTTCAAGACAGAACAATGAAACAATTATTTTAATTTATATTTTTTCTTAAATCTACTTTCTGAAGCAGTGAAACTCCACATTTATAAATTTAAATTTTCATTGTCAAAGAAATTGTTTAAAAGCAATTATCATTTAGCATGCCATTAAAAACTTACTGACTCCTAGTTAGACAGGCCCTAACATTTTTTTTACAGAAATCTTAACTGCAGATCCAGTGGATGGGTACAGCTAGTTCTACCATTAGACGGTGGAATATATTAACAAGGACTGGAACAGTGCACCTTGGCACTTCAGCGGCACACCCTAGCTTTGACAACAACGTCCAGTTTGTCTGCAAGGACATCAGGAACTGCTATCCATTGATAGCCTTAATTACAAAGACCACAAAGGCATAGTAATTACACTGCATTTACAGCACAGCAAAAGGCTCTTTGGCCCAACAGATTCATTGCATAGATATGCTCCACACGAGATCTCATCATCCTTCCTTGTTTTGATCTTCTCAGCAGTGGGGGCTGCCAAAATCCTTGCTTGTACAACATAAATATTAATGTCAGTCAAGACCTACATTCAGCTTGAGCTGAGAGTTTAATGCAGGACTGTTGAAACTGGCAGGCTATCTGCCCTTTAATGATAAATGTTTGGCATGGCCTAATTTTGTCTGCTTAACTGACATGCACATCCTGCCTGGATACTTACATGACTGATTACTGTTCAGCTAATGACCAAGTTTCAAACTTAACAGATTCCAAGGAGGTCAGGGAGGACACGAGCAATTGAAGCTTCTAATCAGACAATGCAACCGGGAACTGCATAGAACCAAATTAATCTCAATGTCTAATTAATGCATGGAGATTGGAACCTCTTATCGTTACAGGATTACCTCTTGGAAGCTTAATTCACTGTACAAACAGGCATGGTAACATAAACCTGAACAGATTCATCAACTATAACATTTCCTGGTCTAACCACCTCCTAATGAAATTTCTTAAATATTCCTGTAACTCTACTGTCAGTCATTAAATTGAGATAATTAGCATACGATGAGGCATGATTGCCACTGGATAAGATACCAGCAATATGATTAACTGCTATTACCAGGAGACAATATACCTTTTCTTGTCACTCTAAAGAAAATCCATTGAAAACATTGAAATGGATCAGGGCCAGATGATTAATTAATAACAGTGAGAAACTTGTGAGAAGTTTTCTTTCTTCCTTCACTGTCACTCTGCCCTAAGCTTTTCTTTGGTGAAATAATCGAGTGGAGTTCCACAATTGTCAGGTCTTCAGGGCTTAAGTGGCCAGTTCTCAAGTGTCAGCTTGGACAGTGAGATTCAATGAGCTCCTCAATCTGCAGCTTCATCACAAACAGCAATGACTCACCAAGCTAGTTTTGAATATTTGAATAAAATGTTGAAACACTAAGTCTATGTTACCCAATCTTTATGACTGAGACACATTAATTACTCAGGTTTTTAACAAACTCTTCACAAACACAGACCAGCTCTGATATAAACTCAGCACAAGATGGCAATACCTATCACAGACAACCAATCCATCCAACCCATTGTAGAAAAGGGCGGAATCAAAAAGCATTTCTACTATAGATTTGATGGAATTGCAATGAAGTTTGGCTTCCCAATGATTGTAAGGATTTAGAATTTGAACTGACTCTGAAATAAAAGTGAGATTTCCTCCTCATCGAGGCATTTCACTCCTCTTCATAACAGAGTTGGCCCTGAAGCTTGGATTCAGGCTATGCATTCAAGAAGGAAGTGAGAAAAAATATGCCACAGGAAAACTATATTCACCAAATTGCCTTCCAAATCACACACCATCCTGACATGGACATATATCATCATTCCTTCATTGTCACTCTGTCAATAACACACAGTTTCCTACTGAATATCAGTGTGAGTGCATCATCACCACAAGGACCACAACAGTTCAAGGGGAAATCTCACTTACCAGAAACACCAGTACCACACAGCCGAGTCAGGGTAACTAGGGAAGTGCAAGAAATGCAGCCTTATCAGCAATGTTCAGATCTTGAGAACAACTCAGAAGAAAATCTATTCGAGAACTCATTGAATGCCAAAATAAAAAGAGACAGGAACCAACATACACACATATGCTTTCCTTCTTTCTGAAGTTCAATAAATAGACAGGCCTAGAGAAAATACTGGAATGGATTTGTACCGAGCTGTCCTGCTTTCCAAAACAGACCAGTGCAGATTTGAATTGAGGTCTGGCAGATTTACAGTGAATTATGTTGAATGTTATGCACAGGTACAGGCCATTCAGCCCAAGATATGTTTCCAGCAGTTATGCTTCACCTCTAACCCCACTTTATCAAAGTCGATCGTGTCCTTCGTGTCCTTCTATTCTTTTCTTCCTAACACGTTTAACTAGTTTCAGATTAAATGTATCCATGCTGTTCACCTTAAATATTCTCTGTTACACCTATTCCACACTTTCACCATCCTTTTGGGAAAACGCCTGTCCTGAATTTCTAATCGGACTTGTAAATGACATTCAGCAGAATTTTCCCAGGCCCTGAAAGAGCTGGGCAATGATGAGAAATTTGGAAGAATCCAGTATAAATTGGAGTGATGGATTTTGCAACATCGAAAGCAGCAAGTCGCACTTACCAACTAAATTCCATCCATCAAGACACAATTCTAGCTAGTGAGCAGTGAGAGGACTATTAGCATGGTTAATTACTCATTCTCCCCTTTGTTATTACTTAATCTCATCTCATTAATATTCACTCTTCTACACTGCCACTCTGGAAATGCCACACATTCCTGACATGGAAGTCAAAGTGGGTACCTGGCCATTCCAGCTCACTGTTTGCACCTCTGGGCCTTCATCTTGGACTCCTGGCACTAATATCTCAGGGTATGATACATAAGCAGTTTCTATACGTAACCCACATTCATGGACACTGGCATCCAACACATGCCATCGTCATTCCACAGCTCCAATCCATTTACAGTCCATTTCTACAGTGTCCCGTTGCACTTGGGATCACTCCATTTCTTATGTTGTAATGCTGCAGCAATGCTTCAGACAGCCCACTCAGACTGAACAAAACTCCACTGTGTGGCTGCTTGCTTGCTCTCACAGCACTCACTCGCTTAGCACCAATCTGGATATTCACAACATTCCTTCCTTGCCTTGCCTTTTAGTGATTTTCCCCTTTAGCTACAATTTAAATGCTCATACTAACCTTGTCTTAGTTTTTAGCACAGACATAAAGCCAGTAGCTTGTCACAGTTGCTAGCAGTCATCAGTCAAGAGGGCGAACATGTTGCTCTACAGCAATTGTGCGACATCAATCACCTCCATCAAGAGTTAACCACGTATGCAGCAAATACATCAAACGTGCTGCAAGCAAGCAGCCATGTCTCAGACTTGTAGGCCCAGTGCAACCAGTCTGGGAAGTCACAGGAAGTCAATCGGGGAGCTGTCCAGATATCAGCGAGGGGTCTGGTCATTCATCATTCAGCATTGTCTGACAAACTCGCTCAAGGGGGTTGGCCACAGTTAGTCTTAAGGATCCATCCATGAAAAGACAAGGGGAGATGATCAGGAGCCATTGCTTTAGGAGGAAGGCTGGGGATCTTAATTGTAGGGATTGGAGTCTGAGTGCTGGGAGCAGAGGGGATTACAAGAGTTGGAGGGTGGTGAATGCAATACATAAAGATGATAGAACATTACGGAAATTGGTCATGCAGGAGGATGTACTGTTGACACATGGTTCCTTCTACTCTGAATACTCACTGGCACTGCACTGTGTCCTTTGGATCAAAGGGTAGCTAGATTGAGTTCAAGATCTGTCATCTCCCTGTCATTTTGGTATTGGAATTGAACACCAATTGCACAATGTGCAGGTCAGTGTGTATACCAAGCAGAATCTGAGACTGCTGGACCTAGCTCTCAATTGGGGTGGACCGAGTGAGGAAGATTGCCTGTGACAATGGAAGTTACAATGCACGTGCCATAGTGGGAGCTGGGTAAGGTGGCAGAGGTAATATGATTGTAAGGTAGCAGATGGTAAATGGTGGCACTTACCTGGGAGAGTGGGAAAGGAAACGGACATTCTTCCTTCACTGCTGGGCATTTCACCACAATAACATGAGTGGCCTCCTCTGGCAGTCATCTGGGAAAAGGATGGACCTCCTCTATATCAGCCAATCCAGCAGGATCTCCAAGTACCTCTACACAAAGTGAAGTGTCATTTTCCCCGTCTCAGCCATGCCCAGGGCAAAAAACTGGAACGGGGCAAAGCAGATCCAGACCCAACAGTGTTCAAATGGCTGTGGCAACAGCATTCTCAGTATGGTGGCAGTGCCAGGGATGTCAGTATATGCTGGGATCTCGCAGGCAATGGTAAGTTGTTCTGGCTATGGTGAGTGGAGAATCAGGCTAGCATCAGTTGAGATGGGCACCTTAAGAACATGGTAAGTAGTTAATCGGGCAAATTCAGGTTGATTGTGTGAAAAATCACACAGAGAGAAACCCTGCACAAAATTCAACAAAAATGTAAAAGTTTTTGGCAAAATAGGGCAGTTTCTTCATTACCAAATGAGTGAAAGAGGAATTTGTGACTGAGAAAGCAGCCTGTCGGCTGTAGCATCTGTAATTATGAAGGGAATATCTCCCACCGCTTTCCTAGTTCATGGCAGAAGTTTCAGATGCCAAAGAAATGATACCTCCACTGAATATAAGCAAGTAATTAGTTCTGCTCAATAAAAAAAGCACACCAAGTACAGGCTATGACCTTATGCATAAATGACTACAAATGAAGACAGACAAGCAGACTTTCAGAATTTCACTAAAATACAGAATTACCTTCCACAAAGCATAATATCTCTCAGCACCAAGAAAATGGAATGAGTTGCTTTCTCCTTGTCTGCTTCATGTAAGAGCCCCAGTAATGGTAAAACTGTCTGGTTTTCCTACCACACTTGCTCCATTTAATTCCGAGAACAATTAATAGAGAACAAAAGGAAAATTGCTTGAATTTAATGAAACGTGCCACTTACTGGGAGTATACACAATGACATTCTGCATCAAACATGCCTTCACAATCTTAATTTAATCTAAAAACAAACAAGAGCTTACTTCAATACTTGAGGGCAAGGAAAATGTCAAGGTTTACTCTAATAAGTCGGTCATTTTGAAACTTGCCTTGGTGCTAATGACTTCTGAGACAGTTCTTGTTTTCAACTTTCCCTTTCAAGTCTTCATAATCAAACCAATCAAAGGATACAGACTGAAAGTGCTGTTTCATCAGCATACACAGAGGTTCAAAGTCAAATATCACTCTTGGTTAATGAAAAAACATTTACTTACAACCCTATGTAGTGAAAACTCATGTTTAAGTTGCACAGATCAATTTTTTTGAAAATTCTTTTCCATTTAATAATTATTGTACCAAGAAAGCAAAGGGACTAGGAATCCATGTATAAACATTTAGTTTCATTCAGAAGAAAACTATGAACACTGGATTTTCATGCGGAGTTCAAGTCAGGCCAATCTCTCAAGTTTGGAAACTGGAAGCTGTCACGTCTGCCCATATCCACCATGTTACTGTCTCATGGACAGGGTTCTGTTTCCTCATTCCTGAGGCAGCCCCAGAGGCACGTGGGCACCAAGGTAGGATGGTTCGAAAGTCTTCCTTGGTACACTGAAGCATCAGCCCAGATTTCTAACATGGCTCATGTGCTTCCTAACTTCACTCCTCGTCTCATCACCACTCAGCCCCTAGCTCACTTCCCGTGACAATGTCCCCTCATGTACCCATGCCTTTTCATACTTCCATTCCTCTCATATCCTCATGCCCCCATGCTTCTTCATACACATCATTTTCCCTCCTTGTCCTCTCAACCCTCATGGCTTGACCATGCCCACACATATCACCATGACACTCATATTGCTTCGATAGCCCCCACACATCCAATGCTCCTCATAGGCCTGTGCCACCTCTATGCTCTCTCTCACACACACTTAATGGTTTCTCATACACATTCCTCTTTCATGCCCCCCATATACCATGCTATCTCATATCCCCATGCCACCCAATTCTGTTTCATATCCCAATGCCCACTTCTTGGACTCAAATGGCTCTTTCATTCTCTTCTCATTTTCCCACGTAAGCCTATGCCCTATGTTCCTCCATAGCCCTTCTTTCAATATCCATGACAGGCAGACCTCAGTATTTCTTTGAAATTTAATAACCATTTAATAGAGTTGTCATATATAATTAAAAAAATGTTCATACAGGAAAAAAAAGGCTCTCCTCCTTAAAAAAGAGAAGTCCTTCACATGGTCAATATGTTGTAAAAGAAAATACTTACTTACTTACAAATTCAAAGGTAGATAAGGCCCTGTTGTTTTTCTTTCCTGACCATATTTTCATTTCCCAATGGAGTTGGAAACCCCATCCCAATATATTCTTAAACATGAACTCTCGGTTCAAAATAATGGTTGCTGAGCCAATACTTGATCAGACATCTACAAGGTAAAGTACGACTGGTAGGAGGAAAGGAACATGTCCATTCCCAAGAAATACTTGCATTTATGTGCTGCTTTTCACAACCTCAGATTATCCTTGCCCTCATTTCAGAAGGGCTTATGCCCGAAACATCGATTCTCCTACTCCTTGGATGCTGCCTGACCTGCTGCGCTTTTCCAGCAACTCATTTTTCAGCCCCATTTCAGCTGCAACAGATATGTTGCTACCACACAGTGTGACTGAGAAGAGCAGCATCGATACATTAAAAGAATGTTTAATATTCGTATGAGGGATAAGCTGATCATTAGATGAGCAAGATTGGGAAGAAGCTGGAATGGAGCATCAACACACATTCACTGGTTGGGCCATATGGCCTGTTTCTGTGTTGTATGTTCTTTGCAATGTAGGAAGGTACATTGTAATGTATATACAGAATGTGTGGAATAATTATGAAATGCTTGTTTCAGATATAAATGGTCTGAGTGAATGAATTATGTTACTAAGTGTGTTTATGAACTTGACCAGAACAGACCTCTGCAATTTTGTATCATATTTCATTTCACAGCTTGGAGAAGGAAATTTTCAGCTCTTTAGAGCCTTAACCAATTCAGATACAAAATAAAGGATAAACCAGATGTAGGAGGCACCTCTTTACCTTACAGAGTTAGCATGAATAGCAAAAGCAAAAGTACTGGGGGTGGGTGGAGTTCAGTGAAGGAGAGAGAAGTTCAGTGGAAGAGCTTGCATATAAAGCACTGACTAAGTGAAACACAGCAAGGAGAAGCACATTTCTCAGGGCCACCATCTTGATTTTGACTATGTGAGAGTCAGTGTTCCACCTTGCCTGGGTATGCTGCCTAGGCACTTTTGCAATTATTGGCCGACACAAATCTCCTCCCCTCATTAAAGAGAGTCCCAAAGGAATGGCAGTAGACACGTCTGAGTGACTGAATTGAACATAACTTTGTGGGTTGTAAACAGAGCAATCAGAAACAATAGGAATAGATATTGTCAAAATCACTTGAGGAACATAAAAGGGAAATAAATCAACTTAAATATGCTAAATTATTTCCCACGCATCGGTGTGTTGGTTGTAATAAATCTTTAAAGGCCACCATAACTCTTCCCCCACTGTCTTAGACCAACTGACCATAACTCTTTCCAGCTGAATTCTGTCCTCGAGGCATGAAAAGACAGTATTGACAATTAAAGGAAAGATAATGCATCAGCAATTACAATGACTTGAACAATGGCATTTGCAATACTGGACATGCAATCATTGCAAATATCATCTTCGCAAAAAGTATCTAATGTTATGTTGCAGAATTCAGCTTGTTTGAAAAGGCAATATACTTAGGGCAGACAAAAGTTAATAATATTAATGTTTATATTCCCAAGCACATTTCTGTTTTTATTTCTCCTCCTAAAATATCTTTCTTTCAGTAGTGGAAGCCCAGCATGGAGGGCAAGGCAGCCTATGTGTGGAACCACAGGAGATGGGTTCCTATGGTTCCGAATCGAGTATTTTGCATCAGTGTTTACTGTGGAGAAAGAGATGGAAGACATAGAATGTGGGAAAATAGATGATGACATCTTGAAAAATGTCCATATTACAGAGGAGGAGGTGATGGATGCCTTGAAACGCATAAAAGTAGATAAATTCCCAGAACCTCATCAGGCGTACCCTAGAGCTCTGTGGGAAGCTAGAGTAGTGATTGCTGGGCCCCTTGCTGAGATACTTGTATCATCGATAGTCACAGGTGAGGTGCTGGAAGATTGGAGGTTGGCTAATGTGGTGCTACTATTTAAGAAA
Source organism: Chiloscyllium plagiosum (assembly GCF_004010195.1). Lineage (NCBI taxonomy): Eukaryota > Metazoa > Chordata > Chondrichthyes > Orectolobiformes > Hemiscylliidae > Chiloscyllium > Chiloscyllium plagiosum. The sequence continues at coordinate 13,209,926 of NC_057738.1, read as the reverse complement.
TGTGGTAAGGAAAAGCCAGGGAACTATAGACTGATGAGCTTGACATCGGTGATGGCCATGTTGTTGGAGGGAATCCTGAGGAACAGGATTTCCATGTATTTGGAAAGACAAGGACTGATTAAGGATAGTCAGAATGGCTTTGTATGTGGGGAATCATGTCTCACAAACTTGATTGAGTTTTTTTAAGAAAAAGCAAAGAGGATTGATGAGGGCAGAGCAGTAGGATTGATCAATATGGACTTCAGTAATGCATTCGACAAGGTTCCCCATGGGAGACTGGTTAGCAAGGTTAGATCTCATGGAATACAGGAAGAACTAGCCATTTACATAAAGAACTGGCTCAAAGGTAAAAGACAGAGGGTGGTGGTGGAGGGTTGCTTTTCAGACTGGAGGCCTGTGACCTGTGGAGTGCCACAAGGAACGGTGCTGGGTCCACTACTTTTCGTCATTTATATAAATGATTTGGATATGAACATAGGTGTTATAGTTAGTAAGTTTGCAGATGACACAAAAATTGGAGGTGTAGTGAACAGTGAAGGTTACCTCAGAGTGCAACGGAATCTTGGTCAGTTGAGCAAATGGGCTGGGGATTGGCAGATGGAGTTTAAGTTAGGTAAATGCGAGTTGCTGCATTTTGGAAAAGCAAATCAGAGCAGGACTTACACACTGAATAGTCAGGTCCTGGGAGGTGCTGAACAAAGAGACCTTGGAGTGCAGGTTCATAGTTCCTTGAAAGTAAAGTCGCAGTTAGATAGGATAGTGAAGGTGTTTGATATGCTTACCTTTATTGGTCAGAGCATTGAGTATAGGAGTTGGGAGGTCATGTTGCAGCTGTACAAAACATTGGTAAGGCCACTTTTGGAATATTGCATGCAGTTCTAGTCTCCCTCCTATTGGAAGGATTTTGCGAAACTTGAAAGGGTTCAGAAAAGATTTGCAAGGATGTTGCTACGGTTGGAGGATTTGAGCTATAGGGAGAGGCTGAATGGGCTGGGGCTGTTTTCCCTGGAGCATTGAAGGCTGAGGGGTGCCCTCATAGAGGTTTATAAAATCATGAGGGGCATGTTTCGGGTAAATAGACAAAGACTTTTCCTTGGGGTGCAGGAGTCCAGGACTAGAGGGCATAGGTTTAGGGTGAGAGGGGAAAGATATAAAAGCGACTGAAGGAGAAACGTTTTCATGGAGAGGCGGGTGCGTGTATGGAACAAGTTGCCAGAGGAAGTGGTAGAAGCTGGTACAATTACAACATTTAAAAGGCATCTGGATGGGTATATAAATAGGAAGGGTTTAGAGGGATATGGGCCAAGTGCTGGCAAATAAAACTAGATTAATTTAGGATATCTGGTCAGCATGGAGAAGTTGGACTAAAGGGTCGGTTTCTGTGCTGTACATCTTTATGACTCTACGTACTCAAGTACAGTGATACATGTCCAGCATTTGTTGTTTTCAGTGCAGGGATACATGCTGCACCAATACCACCATCTCTGTAGGCCAGTACAGCAAAAGTGTACAAAATCACCATTTCTAGCACCATTTAAAGAGACCTGGTTCAAAATCTCAGATATAATTTAGAAAAATTAAGAGGTAAAGTCAAAAGATCAGCATTACAATCCATATAAAGCAGGGAGTTCCTGCTGGCCTTAACCTCGAGGACGGGAGTCCATTCATCTTGCAGATAGACCACTACTGACTCAATGTGTTTTAGTGATTTTGTTAATGTTACTTCAGCTTCCCTCCCAAATACAATCTCCCAGCACTGATCCTACACCCACACTGGCCAAATGCCTTTTGCAATTACATGGCACTCTTTGTTTAAAGAAAACCATGCTAAAACCTCAACAGCCTGTCAAAATCGATTGTATGGCTGCAAAGTGACTTCATTTATAAATGGGACTGGGGCGCCAAGACTCTGCTTTTAAATGGCACCAGGTCTATGAAAGCATGTTTAGCAAACCGTTGTTCATTTTGGAACAAAGGTTACGACACATCACTTTGGAGATCCTTTTGACAAAAAAAAATGACTGCAGGTTCCTTCTGGTTCAATTCCCTTCCCAATCTAAAAAAAGCAGTTCATTAAGCAAACCAACGTCAGGGCAGGGCCTCTTTAACAATGCATGTGACTTTGCATCGATGGCATGAGGCTACAGCAAATTATTTTCTCTCCTGCTAGCCAAAAGTTAACTGCACTTTTCAGATAAAGATCTGGTTTCAGCCTGGCTTGCCTGTGTGCTTACAACCACATTAAGCTTTTTATGGACAAATTTAAAGAGCTGGTATTTATCTGCATCAACACAGGAATCTGGAAGGAAACAGTGCCTCAGATGGAAAAAAAACAGAAGGTTTGCAAAATTTAATGAACACAAGGAATATCAGTCATGGATCACAAAACGGTCACTGTCCATTCACGTGTATGCATTCAACACACTTATGTATTTTGACAATATGTCAATGTGTGCCAGATCGCATTAAAATTCTCCTGCTTTAAAAGCTCTATTAATTTCCCTTTTAGTCTTTTCTTTTGCTGGAATTGGAAATTGGAGTCATCTCAAGTATCTCAAGTCTTTCTTCATAACAAGACTTCAAATATAAGGGGCAGGGTGTTCAAGCCCTGCAAAGGCGGGCATGGAGGCATACATACATGGAACAGCACAGTCGCTCAGTGGTTAGCACTGCTGCCTCACAGCGCCAGGGATCCAGGTTTCATTCCAGCCTCAGGCGACTGTCTGTGTGGAGTTTGCACATTCTCCTCATGTTTGCATGGGTTTCCCCCGGGTGCTCAGGTTTCCTCCCACAGTCCAAAGATGTATAGGTTAGGTGAATTGACCATGCTAAATTGCTTCATAATGTCCAGGGATACGCAGACTAGATTGATTAGCCATGGGAAATGCAAGGGCAGAGCTAAGGTAAGGGGGATGATGCTCCACTGAGGGTCAGTGTGGATTCGATGAGCTAAATGGCCTGCTTCCACACTGCAGGGATTCTTAAGAAAAAGAAACAGAGCATTGTCCTTGTTTCCCAGCTGTGACATACCCCTGGCTCATTTTCTAGAGGCAATGACTGGGGACTTAGCAAGAATTTCCACCTAATATGGGCTGCAGGCCATCCTGCTGGAGGTGTTTCCTGCTGCACCAATACCACCATCTCTGTAGGCCAGTTTATGTTGAAAACTTGACCAAATTTGAACAGACCTCTTCCTTACCTGTCTGCCCCCAGAAAAAGATTGCTTGCCCATGGAGACGGATACTTGGAGAAAGAATGAAGGAAGAAGAAACCTCCATCAGGAACAAAGTTCAGACAAAAAGAAGCAAAGAAGAGAGAGTCATACAAACACAAGACCGATCTTCACATAAACAGGACAGACCTATTTTATTTAAATATTTACATTAATTTAAAATTTGTAGCTATTTTTGATTGGTAAACAAAATGTTTCTCAGCTTAGATTGCTGTCATCTTTACCAACCAAAAAGTCAATGGTAGAATATCTGTTCACCTCAAAAGGGCAGAACCTATTCAAAACTTAGTCAAAACTCAAAATGGCCTGTGATGATTGATTCGGTGCAAATGCTCATATTAATAAATTTTGCAACATCCTAGTGCACTTCTTCCATCAAAGATTTATAAAAGCATTATTGCAAAAAAATGCACTGCTGTTTTAGCAAAACGATAGTCACAGGTCGTAAGTGACAGAGTACTTTTGAAATGCTTGGCATTACCTATCCAGTTATTTTTAAGGTCTTGTTACACCACCAGATTTTAAAGTGCAGTCTGGAACAGTAAATTACAAGAGGCCCCAGACAAGCATCTGGTTATCATGTTTGTGCTCTGCTATTCAATCGTTCTGTGAGAGAGGCTTAATCAGTGTCAAAACAGACTGCAGTGTTACAGCAATTTAACTCCAGATGACAGATGAACTGCTTTGGCTCTTAAGTGAAAAATACCTGGACATGGTTTTTTTTAAGACTGCCTTAGCAGGGGCCTGCATCTACATTTCACTCAACAAACCCCAATTAAAGAGGATATTTTCATTAAGTTGCTGTTGTAAAGGAACCCAGGTAAAATGGATTGTATCGAACTGTGCATGGTCAACATGATGGCTTAATAATCAATTCATCTGTAAAACATTTATAACTATTAATAATCCTCATTTACTTACTCATCCCCATTTCAAATATAAAAATCACACAACACCAAGTTATAGTCCAACAGGTTTATTTGGAAGCATTAGCTTTCGGAGCGCTCCTCCTTCAACAGGTGTTTGTGCAAACCATTTTGAATATGCATCTCTCCTTTTCTATCAGATGGTAATCTGTGCAAACTTTACAGTTTTCCAAGAGTCACAATAGTCCCAGGAAGTCATTCGCTGTGATGAATGTCACCAGGCAATTTAGCCACAGCAAGCAACACCTAAACCTAATTCTGCCCTCTCTCCACATTTCCCTAGTTTGGGATGAGGGAATGAATGGTGGGAAGTGGCACTGAAATGCAAGAAGAACATGGCTGCTGAATGGATTTTGCATGTCATAGTCTGGGGCTTGGGGTCAGTTACAGTGACCTCCTCTTTCCTTCCTGCTTTAGACAAAGTCAGCCACAAATATACTTGATTTGCATTACTGAGACTAGGGTCATAGGATCATGGAGGTGTACAGCATGGAAACAGGATCTGCAGTCCAACACATCCATACCGACCAGATATCTTAAAACAATCTTATCCCATTTGCCAGCACTTGGCCTATTTATGTACCCAGCCTTTTAAATGTTCTAAATGTACCAGCCTCCATCACTTCCTCTGCTAGACAAGCAGGAGGCCGGAAGAACACAGCAAGCCAAGCAGCATCAGGAGGTGGAGAAGTCAATGTTTCAGCTGTAACCTTCTTCAGGACAGGAGGTGGGTGTAAGTGGAGCTGCAGATAATGGGAGTGACAGGGACAGGATGGCAAAGTGGGAATAGGTGAAGACAGATAGCGGGTATGACCTGGTTTGTCAATGGGAGGAATGAATCTGGTTGGTGGCTGGGAGGGGTGGAAGGGAGAGGGTGGGGCTGAGTAGGGAGTCAGGGGAAGGAAAGGGAGGTTATTTGAAATTAGAGAACTCAATAATGTGTCCTCTGGGCTTTAGGCTGGACAGATGGAAGATGAGATGTTGTTCCACCAATTTGCAGTTTGGTTTGTTGTGGCAAAGGAGGAGGCTAAGTATGGTCATGTCAGAAAGGGAGTGGGAAGGGACATTAAAATGGGCAGTGACTGGGAGCTCTGATCAGCCCCTGTGGACCCGGCTGTGATGCTCAGCGAACCGTTCCCTAAGGTTACATTTGGTCTCCTCGATTTAGAGAAATCTTCTCATTGCCACAATGAAGCAAAACGCTAATTGGTGGAAGAACACCTCACCTTCTGCCTGGGCAGCCTACAGCCCGGAGGACACAACATTGTTTGCAGTTCCCCCCACACCCACACCCAGTCTTGAAGAAGGCTTACACCCGAAACATCGATTTCTCCACCTCCTGATGCTGCCTGGCTTGCTGTGTTCTTCTGGCATCCTGCCTGCCTATTTTGGATTCCAGCATCTGCAGTTTTTTTTGTCTCCACCACTTCCTCTGGCAGCTTATTCCATATACGCACCTCTGCATGAAAAAGTTGCCCCTTAGGTCCCTTCTAAATTTTTCCCCTCTCATCCTAAACCTATGCCCTCTAGTTTTGGACCCCCCAACCCAGGGAGAAGACTTTGCCTATTTATCCTATCCATGCCCATGATATTATAAACCTCAACCTCCGATGTTCCAGAGAAAACAGCCCCATCTTATTCAGCCTCTCCCTGTAGCTCAAATCGTCCAACCCTGGCAAAATCCTTGTAAATCTTTTCTAAACCCTGTCAAGTTTCACAACATCCTTCCGATAGGAGCGGAACCAGAATTGTACACAATATTCCAAAAGTGGCCTAACCAATGTCCTGTACAGCCACATGACCTCCCAACTGCTGTACTCGATGCTCTGACCAATGAAGGAAAGCATACCAAATGCCTTTTTCACCATCCTACACTCCTAGTTCATTTGCTAGCATATCAGTCTGTTGATCTCTGAGGCCAAACAAAATTAGTTTTATGGGAGACCAATAGAGACAGATCACATGCACTCTTCCTTTGCTCTTTTGTTGAAGTGTTCATTCTTCATACTGTCTGTGTTATGGTCAATACTGTGCCGGATACTGGAATAAATTTGTCTTAAATATCTCTTGACTCCTGGTGCTGTCTTGATCCCCTCATCCAGTTTGGCCATCGTGGCTCTGAATGAAGCAATTGAATTGTTATACCATATTCCATGGCCCCATTTAACAGCATACCAGTGGACAATGTAGCTCATTCATTGCTCCCAGCTTCTTTAAAGATCACTTTTGTTCCTTGAACCCATGATTTTGCTTCTAAGTAATTTTTTATGGTTCACTCCTTTCAGGACAATTAACAGAAGTATACTTGTGTTATCTTTACCCTGTAGAAATATCTTTACATATGCATCAAGCCGACTAAAAATATCACACAATATCAGCAAGAATGTTTCATATTGGATTCAAAGACTTTTCGGCCACATGACTTTCCTTAAATCCAGTTGAAGAAGTCTCTCTCGTTTGACAAGCCAGCTTCATAATCCTGCACCATTTCTGTCACATCAATATCATGCACATCAACAGTGTGTCTGGACAATATTGATTTCTGTTCTTTGTAATAAAGTGACTCATAATTAAAGCAGCCCACATATGTAATCAATTAGTTACTACCTCAGAATTCCTAATGAAATGTGTTTAGTACAAATGCTGTGATTATAATTGGCACAGTCTGGTGCTGTTATTTCTGCTCTGAATAAGATAGTGCTGCCCAACGTAGGTTTGATCTCTCTAGATGGTTTTTCATCTCAGACAGCCTTTCAGGGGGACGGCCTAGACCTAGGCAATGCATTTCCATAAAGGGGCATAACAAAGAAAAACATCACCTCGGGGTGCTTTTGTTAACGCTGTGATTCCTACTCAACACCCAGAAGTGTGCTCATAATTGATGAAAAGTGCACAATGGATAGGAGCAGAAAGTGAGCAAGGGAGAATCAGTCACAGCATTGTTACGGTGCAGAATTCGATCATTCAGCCCATCGTGTCCACGCCAGTCCCCTGAGCATTTTAACATGGTGCTAAGCTCCTGTCTTTTCTCTGTAATCCTGCACAATGTTTCCATTTAAATAAGCATCTCATACTCTCTTGAATGTCTGGATTAAACCTGTCTTTATTACATTTCCAAGCAGTGCAATCCATACCCTAACTACTCACTGTGTGAAAAAAATTCTCACTTCATATTTATTTCTTTTATAAAACATTTTCAAACTGAGCCCTCTGGTTCTCAATCTGTTTACAAGTGGGAACAGTTTCTTCCTATTCATTTCCTAGCCCCTAAGTACTAGAACACTAGAATGCCCAGGATAACAGTGGGAGGGAGTTTTTGAAGTACAGAATACAGGTCGTTTGCTGTAATGTGTGTTTAGTTCAGGCTAATTCTTTATAATGCGATTGATGATTTGAGGACATTGTTTCTAAAGTGCAAACTTTTAAAACATGTGTTGGCTATAACGTGATTACATCGCCAACACTTTAAGTGTTGTTTCTAAAGCACGATTTTTCTATAACGTAGGGTTGCACAAGAAGGCAACCAGCACATTATAGAAGAACTACCTGCAAACTTAGGTTATAAAATTGCAACTATCACTGATTAAAAGTCAAAATTAATAGATAATGAGTAGCATTGTTCAGTGTATTGATACTGTTGCCTGAAGTATTCCTTCCATCTTGATAGAGAATGAACTGCAGGAACTATGATTAAACAGCCTGAGATAAAGCTGCTTGTGTAGGCATTACTGAAACGGAAGAATAAAGATCCAGCCTCTATTAGTTGTACCTTCTCACAACTCACACAAATTAAGAGTCTGCAAAACCCAGAGCTAAACAACAATGACACACCAGGTCATAACAATTCCAAATCCAAGAATGTACTTCAAGAAGACTCCAGTGTTGTTAAACAGATCGGATCAGGGTGAGAATATATTGTGGAAGACAATCAAACTGAAGGTGGCCCAAATTATTCATGAAAATGTAATGTTGATCTAGAGTGGTTCAGGTACATTCTACAGATCAACCCATCTTTATGACAATAATACGAGCTTGAATATTCAGGCAAACAATGTGTTTTCTTTGTCCCTTCAGGGGATGCATAAAGCTGTGTGAGTGCCAAATTTTTTGTACATCACTTGTGGCCACAGTCAGTCGTTTTTCATTCTCTGTGCTCCACTTGCGGCATCTACTACTCAGGGTGGTCCTGTTTTAGTTTAGCATGCAGATTCTATTGCAATCTGAATCTAATTCCAGGGCGCTGCTATCCAATTCCCTAGACGTTTGGTTTCAAGGTGAAGGGGAGAAGGGGTGTGATGTATTTCAAGCTGCTACTCACTACACGCAAAATCTTACCAACGGTGAGAATTTGGACATTGGAAAGGTCTACACCAAGCATCCTTTCCTTCAGTTATAGGGAGATGCATCCGAATTTGCTATTATTTAATGAAAAGAGGATCAGCTGCAAATCTGTTAAGGCCTGATAATGGAACGGGATCACAATGCTGAAGGAAAAGAAATTGCTCCTCAACTCCATTCAGACAATTACTGTAAAGCTAGTTATTGACCTCTCTCCTAAGGAAAACAGGCCCTGCCTATGCACTTTTTCTTGGCACCTCATGGTTTTATACACCTCAAATACATGTCCCCCCAGTCCCCTCTATTCCGCAGGAAACAATCCCAGCCATCTAATCCTCCTTCATTGCCAGATTATCCTTTCGAATGTGATCACACCTTCGCAACAATGTTGTGACCAAAATAGTAGGCAGTACTTGTAACTGTCTCGTACTAGTGATTTATGAGTAACAAAACTTTCCTTTTCTTGTATTACATATATTTTATGTTGTTGCTAATAAACTATCCTGTTTTGCCTTCATGACCAATTTATGACCTCTTTCTGCTCCTATTCCACATGTTCCTATGTTATCTATTTGTTCTGCTACCTTCACAATCTGTGTATATGGACTCTAATCCTTTACACACTTGGTACTATGCAGGCCCATACCATTGCCATTATAGCTATAGATACCAGCAAATCACTAATATTACTAAGGCAGAGCCATAAGAGAATGGAACACAAATCTGCTTTCCTCCCTCAGCATGGCAGCATTCATACTTCCATGGATCTTGTTGCTGTTGCCTGTCAGCCAGTCATTCCTGACTGCTGCTGTTCATGGAGAAAGTGAGAACTGCAGATGCTGGAGATCAGAGTCGAGAATGTGGTGCCAGAAAAGCACAGCAGGTCAGGCAGCATCCAAGGAGCTGAAGAATCGACGTTTCAGGCATAAGCCCTTCATCAGGAATGAGGCTCGTGGGAGGGGCTGGAAGATAAATGGGAGGGGGTGGGGCTATCGCTGAGATAGGTATCGATAGGTAGGTGTAGGTAGGGGAGAAGGTGATAGCTTAGAGAGGAGGGTGGAGCAGATAGATGGGAAAGACAATGGACAGGTCAAGAGGCTGGTGCCGAGTTGGAAGCTTGGGACTGGGATAAGGTGGGGGAGAGGAGGAGAACTTCTTCATGGAAGGCATCTTTGGAAGAGGTTTCGCAGTAAGGTTGAAATCAAGAGGAGGAGAACTTCTTCAAGGTAGTCAAAGTGTAGTCCAAGGTCAAGCCATCTAGTCCCTAGAACTGCACACGCTCATCCTGCAAGGTTATCTGCAGTATCCCCAGGGAGTTGGAAATCAGGATGTTATTGGACAATTTTGCATCACAAGAGGGCTGATGCTTACAAAAGTTGATCAGAGGCTAGGAATTATACTGTAACATACCTCCTGTTACTTGAAAAGCCTACAAGACCCAAGTCAAGAACATGATGAAATTCTCTTCACTTGCCTGGATTAATGTAGCTTCAACAACAGTCAAGAAACATCACATTATAGAGGATAAAGGAGTCCACTTGATCAGTACTCCATCCACCCCCTTAGACTTTCATTCCCTCTGTCATTGACATATAGTGGCAGCCACGTTTATCATCTACAAGACGTACTGCAGCAACACACCAACATTCCTTAAGTAGGAGCTTCCAAACCCACAATTGTTGCCACCTAGAAGGATAGATGCATGAGAACATTACCAACTGCAAGTTTGTCTTCAAGGCTCACACGGTTTTGATTTGGAACCATATCTCTGGTCCTTCACTGGTACTGAGTCAAAATCCTGGATCTCTGTTCCTAACAGCATTCTAGATGATGCCAGCACAAAAGAAGATAGTTATGGTTGTTGGCTCACCATCACCTTCTCAAGGATAAACAATAAATGCTGGGCAGGGCATTTAATTGTCTTCATTAAAATCTGTTTTGTTTAGTGACATTGGTGGAGAGATAGATTTTGGCCAAACTTTCAGGCAGACATCTCTACCCTTCCTTGATTGGGACGTTTTAGCTAAAAATAGAAGAGTTGATGGGGATTCCATTTCACCACCTTACCTGAAAATGCTCACTTGCAAGAGGGCAGCAGTTCTTTAGTGCTGCAGTTGAGTGTTGCCCGGTTTCAGGTACTTGACTTTCTGCAGAGATACTTGAATTTACAACCTCCTGACTCAGAAATGAAAGTGCTACCAATAAGTCAAGATGGAAACCTTGGATGGGACAGTCAGAGCATGTCAACGATCATATTATGCCCAAATTCCAATAGCCAACTAACGAGAAGACTTCCTAATTCGCTGACAGCATTGAGGAGCTTGCATCCATTTAGTGTCAGATTCTGGACAAAGAATTCAGAAAGCTTCACATCCAGGCATTTATCCTTAATATGTCATATTCATTGGAATTTGAGTCTAAAGCAAAATTAAGTCAAATTTCACATTCGCTGGGCTTTGCATTATGTAATCTTCATAAGCACAGACAGGCCGTTCCCCACAGGGGCGTCGTAGTTAATTACTAATTATATGTTACAATTAGGCAGTGGATTGAAATTTGCTTTTCTTCTGTAGCACCACAGTATAATTTTACACATCCAAAATGACCATTTCACTTTAAAAAAAACAAGCACAAGAGAAATCAGACATAAACAGGAAGTTACAAATGAAACCACAATTAGTACAAAATTGTCCTTAAAGGAAATCCAATCAGTGGATTTGAAAATGTCTAGATACTCAACAACCTATCTTGGACTTTGGATATCCTGTGGAGACGTTGAAACATTTTACATCACTGGTGGGTCCAAGTCATTTAGATATTTATAAATAGGATGAGAATGAGGGGCACCCACCAACTCACAATATCGTTCAATCCCTTTATTTTATAAAGTATTTAATGTATCCAAGAATCCACTGCTCACCAATATCATGTTTATGGTTATTCCTTGTGTTAGCTATGGCTTAGTTGGTATTACTCCTGTTTCTGAGTCAGAAGGTGGTGGGTAAAATTTATTTTGAAACACCAGTGCAGCAGAAGTAGAGATTTCAATGACACACTAAACTTAGGTTCATTCTGACCTCGCAGGTGAATGGACAAGTTTTCATGGCACTATTGAAGAGAATGACATTTTCCCCAGTATTCTCGCTAACATTAACCCTTCAAGCAACATTGATTAATCAAAACAGGTGATATGGCTTGTGGGAAATTAGTGTGCCCAATGTGACTGTTTTGTTTCTCACATTAGAACAGTAACTTTACTTCAAAAGTTATTCTTTACCTATAAAACACTTTAGGACATCCTGAGGTCATGGTACTACTTTATAAATGCAAACAGTAAACTTGCTTGATTCAACAGACAAGAGTACTTGGCAGATGTGGACTCCCCTCAGTGCTTTGTCCGGTTTCAGGTACTGAAACTTTGAGGGTTTTCCTCAAGTATCTGAAATATTTAATTCCATACAATTCAGACTTATTATTAAATGCCTAATGATTTACTTTTACCATTTACAAGTCAGATTAATTGTGCTTACAAGCTATGCAATGTTATACCACACATTTGTTTCTAACACATTATTTAGGGTGTCTTCTTTGCACAGTAACAGATTGCTTCATCTATGCCTTTTTTCAACTGCCATTAATGCTTTGTGCAATGAGGAATCTGTTCCCCAGCCAGTGATGAGACCGTCTGCACAAAAAGAGATAGCGAGCAACTCTGGATTACATTATTAGCAACAATATTTGCAAATAGTACCATAAACTTAGCTTGAAGAAACAACCTTAAAATATTCAAATGCAACTCAGTAGTCAATTAGACTAATGCTACAAAAATTCCTTTCAATCCAAAATACATAAAACTTTAAAACCAAACAATTACCATTAATTTATTAGGAATAATCATGTAATAGGTTTTACTGCATTTTACAAATTAAGGATAATATTCAAACAAAACAGGAGCAAGGAATGAAGACTTCTCAATACCTCCCACCAGCTGCAAAACCAAGAGTAAGGGTATGTCAGCAATGCTTGAGCAAGAAACTTAGACATTCTAGAGTGACTTATTTCACAACTTTGGGGGTCAGTTGGCTGGGTGGCTGGTTTGTGACGCAGAGTGATGCCAACAGCATGGGTTCAATTCCTGCACAAGCTAAGGTTACCATGAGTGTTTCCCCTTCTCAAAATTTCCCCTCTTCTTAGGTGTGGTGTCCTTCAGGGTAAACCGCCACCAGCTCTCCCTCTCTAATGAGAGAGAACTGCTCTATGGTTGGGTAAGACGACAGTGACTTTACTTTTTTCCTTAATTTTGCTGTGGAAAGTGAGACATTATCATGCAGTAGAAATGAAATTGGCTGTTCACATATACCACACAACATTTGTAATTATACAATCACCATTCTTATCAGACGTTAGGTCAGTGATGCCGTTACTAAAGGAAGTGGTTGATGTTAAGAACTTTGGACCAAGTTGACTGGTGATTGGACTGGCCAGCCTATCAGAATACCATGCACTTATTAGAATGTTTTTGCACATATTTTTGCATCTTATGCATATTTATTTCATGTGTTGTCAAATCTGTGATGACTCAATCCCATCTTGGTCACGTGTGTATTATTATGTACACCTCATAGACTGCACGATCTTAGAGTCCTCCCAACGCTAGGTGGAACTGCCCTTCCTTTACATTCTATGGTTTGGGGGGATATTGCAGCTGTGCACATTTGATTTGAATTTAGACTTAGCTGTGGAAGAATTATATATATAAAAAAAATAAAAAAGCTTGCACCTTGGACATATTCACCCCATGTCTGACAGCACATTTTGTCTCAGATGAAAACCAATTGTAAAAATATAATTCCAGCATCATTGTTGGTTTTTTTGACCTGGAGCCTGAAATTGACAAATTTGTCCTAATTTGCAAAGATCCCTCACCAATCAAAAGTTAAACCTTAGTTGGCCAGAAGCTGTGTATATTTGACAATTATACTTCATGAACTTAAAGGGCTGATGTTCCAACTTGGCAGCACATTAATACGCTGCATATTACATGCTATAGCATTCTTGCCTTCAGTTCTTGTTAGATATATCATCCAACTCACTGTAAACGAAGTCATTGAGGATAATTCATTCCCTTTGAGCTGCAATGCATAGAGAAACAATTTTTTAAATTATTGCTCTAATTAAGACTGCTAAACACTCTAACATAATCCTTGTATCCTGCCATACTATCCATACAATTAGAGAGCTCCACTTAATTTCACAATTTAGGAGAGGTGGGCATACATATTAGCCATAGTCTGTTGTAATATTCCAATCTGGAATATAACTGTCAATCTATGGGCACCACACAGCCTTTGAACATTTCTGGTCCCAAAGCAAAACCATGTTTTCCTGTAGCAGACACACACTAAGGTTCCTAGTAGGAGCATTGCAACTCTAGTCATTAATTTACATCTTGTCTGGTTAACCTCGTAGTGCAGCGCATCTTTTCCAGCTTTCACAATGAAATGCTGCATCTGTCAAGGAATTACATCAACAAATGTGTTAGCTGCACTCTCCCTTATCCTGAAAAAGTTCTGAAGAGGGTAAGCACGTATCCCTACATTTGAGGAGACAGAAAACATTCCTCCTAGAATCATGCTTGATCATTCGGACTATTGAAAATGACCAAGAATGAATGAAAAGGACTAAGAAAGGCGGGCAGTGTAACTATGGCATGATAAATTCATGTTTTGCTTCTGAAAAAGCTCATGCATGATATGTGCATGAATGCTTGAAAGCAGACTTGCTGTTGTTATTCATTTCATAGGATTCTATCTTGGCAGTCAGCAGTGACTAATTTGTAATACATGACTAATTCCCCTGTTATACAATAGAATTGATACCACAATTCTGGCTTCATATGAGCAGTTCAAGGAGGTGGATGAGCAAGGCATGCCTCAGTAATGTTGGATGCTTCTAGCAGTCTCACACCACACCAACCCAAGCACAATTCTCATCCATGTGGACAGTGTATACTTACGAAGAGTTAAAAACAGATTCAAATGGAACATGACAATTTTTGCTGCATTTTCGAACAAGTGTAAAATGAACTATCGGTTTGCTGCTCCTAGTTTGGCCCACTGCCAAAGATCAATATTACTTCAGCATAGCTGCAACAACAGCCTGCATTTATTTAGTGCCTTTAGAGTTACAATGTGACGTAAGGCCCATTACAATTGACTGTAGCATTTGGTAATTAGACTGTAGCATTTGGCAAATGGAACTTGGCAATGTGTGTCTGAGTTCGAATCACTGTGGAACCAAGCCACCCCACAATCCCACCACTCCACGTGGGTCAGCTTTGCTCTCACACTGCTTCACCATACAAAGTTTGTAGATTTTAGGTGGGACTGCAATTTAAGGTCTTTCTGCCTTTCTAATTGGGCACAACTACTAATCATCTCCAAACTTTACCCCAAAACTATGAAATTAAGTTTCGAAAGTAAACTGTATCAGACTTCCAACTATGGGACAAGAATGACAATGGAAGAATGCAAGAGGTTTCAGGTTTGAAAGAACAGGTAAAGATTGCCCTATCATTATGCATCATGTATTTCTAGATTTTTCTCACTGAAAAGCCTACCTAAATATCATTAGGTTTTACAGGTTCCTCTGAATGGCTCCAATAAACTGATCAACTTACTCAAACAAATAGTACAATGGACATTCGCCAGGGGGATCCCCTTGGACTGTATCCACATCCCAAGACTTTTCTCAGTGTATTTGGCTCCCGTACAACATGAATTTGAAAACCTAGTCAATCTCTGCCAAGTGTTTTTGCTGTTTTAGCAAAAGTTCTTCTTGGCCTTAGGCAAAAGTATCCGCGAGACGGAAACAGGATAACATTCATCGACAATATTTACCATCGGAATTGCATTTGTCTTTAACTAGAACGTTCTCCTTATCTCTTGAAGCTGCTTTTTAGCTGGGAAGCAGTTCCACCTGAAGAAGCAAGTGTTCCGATTAATAAGCTCTGTCTTCAGATATAAGTCATGCAGCAACATGTAGACAAATCGATGGCATAGTAACTCAGGTCTAACTCTATGCAAGCCTCCCTCACATTCACCCATCTCCAGAAGAAGTCGATGAATTGCAATAATGAGAGAAAATCCTTTCCATTATACAATCCGAGGTGTTTTGTCGGAAACGTAAGGCAATAAGCATTTTGAACTCACCAGACCTCTCCAGGAATGGAGGAATCATCCAACCAGGTATTGGAAAGTCTAAATGCATTCCACTTAGCTATGGAAGTTGTACATCAGTAGTACCAAGGAGCAGAGTATGGAGGCATGGAAGTCAGAGGAAAGAGGTTATGTCATGGGATAGCCAGGAATACATCCAAATACTACTATAATCTGAGATTAGTTCAGATCAGTTATTGCAGGTAAGACCTTTCTAGTCTGAAATGTCCAATTTGAATAGAACCATAAGACCATAAGATGGTAGAGGAAGGTCATTTGGTCCATTCAATAACCACTGCCATTCAAGATAGTAGCTGATCTGATAATCCTCAATTCCATTTTCTTGCCTTATCCACATTACATTTGATTCCCTTACTGATTAACAGTCTGTCTCAGGTTTGAATGTACTTAACACCCCAATCTTGCCAGCCCTCTGTGGCAAAGAATTCCACAAATTCACTACTCCCTGAGAGAAAAATATTCCTCCTCATCGCTGCCTTAAATGAGCAACTCCTTACTTAGAGATTATGCTCTCTGGTCCTAGACCTCCCATAAGGGGAAACAACCTCTCCACATAGAGTCATAGAGATGTACAGCACAGAAACAAACCCTTCGGTCCAACTCGTCCATGCTGACCATATATCCTAACCTAATCTAGCCTCATTTAGCACCACTTAGCCCCATCCCTCTGAACCCTCACTATACATATACCCATCCAGATGCTTCTTAAATGTTGCAATTGCACCAGCCTCCACCACTTACTCTGGCAGCTCATTCCATACGCATACTACCCTCTGTGTGAACAAGTTGCCCCTTAGGTCCCTTTTAAATTTTTCCCCTCTCACCCTAAACCTATGCCCTCTACTTCTGGATTCCCCCACCCCAGGGAAAAGGTCTTGTCTATTTACCTGATCCATACCTCTCATGATTTTATAAACCACTATATGGTCACCCCATAGCCTCCAATGCTCCAGGGAAAACAGCCCTACCCTTTTCAGCCTCTCAATAGCTCAAATTCTCCAACCCTGGCAACATCTTTATCAATCTTTTCTGATATCCTCACAACATCCTTCCAAAAGGAGGGAGACGAGAATTACACATAATATTCCAAAAATGGCCTAACCAATGTCCTGTACAGCCGCAACATAACCTCCCAACCCCTATACTCAATGTTCTGACCAATAAAGGAAAGCATACCAAACACCTTCTTCACTATCCAACTACCTGCATCTCTACTTGCAAGGAACTATGAACCTGCACTCCAAGGTCTCTTTGTTCAGCACTACTCCCCAGGACCTTACCATTAAGTGTATAAGTCCTGCCCTGATTTGCCTTTCCAAAATGCAGCACCTCACATTTATCTAAATTAAACTCCATCTGCCACTCAGCCCATTGACCCATCTGATCAAGATCCTATTGTACTCTGAGGTACCTTCTTTGCTGTAATATCTCTGTTAACCCCTCTAAGCATCTTCTGTTTTAATAAGGCTTCCTCCTATTCTTCTAAATTCCAGTGAGCACAAACCCAACCTGCTCAACCTCGCTTCATAAGAAAATCTCTCCATACCAGCAGCAGTCCAGCAAACCTTCTCTGGAAGCCCCCAATGACAGATACCTTTAGAATAAGAGACAGAAACTGTTCACAGTATTCAAGTTCCAGACTGATTAGAGCCTTCTCCTCAGGTCTTAATGGTGCTTCCAGTTCATGAACACCTGTGCTTGTAAGTTAGTAGCTAGCTCCTAAACCTCCTAGTCATTCATATCAAACCAGTCTTGATGCTGCCCGGCTGAGAAGTCTAGAGTGTCCTACTGAAGAAGGCTTGGATTTAAGAGCAGTTTAAGTGCTGTGAACATTCTCTGGCTCCTGATTATTGAGTATCTCCAAGTTGACTGGCAGTATCCTGAACCTCACCATCAAGAGGTGCAATAGAGTAGTTCAAGGCAACTAATCAAGTCATTGTGTCTCCAGTCCTTGGGAAATACACTCTGTCTTCAGCAATTTTCTCTGACAGCATGTTTAACACTACAGTGAACAAAATATTCGGATCTTTGTTACATTAAACAGTGGAACAGGCCGAGTCTTATCCATATACATCATATATCTATTGTTATTTAAGCATCATTAGCTCTCTCAAGTAATAAAGGTGTTTAAAACTTTTTAAAGTGTGTATAATTATTCACGCAAGGTCCCATTCACCCATCACCGCTATATCTCCTGACTTACATTGAGTCTCAATCCAGCAATAGTTTAGTTTTAAAATTCCTTTCCTTATTTTCAGGTTACTCTGTTGCCTCATCCTTTCCATCTCAGTAATGTCCTATGTCCCTGCAACCATCTTAGATCTCTACATTCTTGCAATACTGGCTTTTTGCACATCCTAGATTGTAATCACTCCTCCATTTACAGCCACGTCTTCAACTGCCTCAGCCCCAATTTCAGATATTCATTCCCTAAACCTCTCCACTTTTCTCTCTCTCTCTCTCTCTCGTCTTTGAAAATGCTCCTTAAAGCTTAACTCTTTCGCCAGCGTTTGGTCGCATGTCCTCACATTGCCTTACTGGCTCAGTGTCAAATTTTGCTTGTTATGTTTCTCGCAAAGTACCTAGAGATGTTAAGTTACAAGTGCTTTATTATTGCAAGTTGTTAATAATTATCAATTAATTTTTGATAGGTATTTTTTCATCAGTTTGAACAGCAATACAATCTTAATAAGGAAAAATATTTCATGGAGGTCTGTCTGATCTGATTGTTACTTCCACTACAGTGATGTGGCCAGCCTCATGAGTGGAAATCATTATGTCACACAGACCTCCATGAAGAATGCTGGAAATATTATCCCTGCTATGGGTTTCATTAAATGACACACATAAACATGGAGAAACATGACATTTTTTTTCTTTAGAGCCTGGGCAACAAGAACACTTATATTACTGTGTCACATTGGCAGTGCTGAAACAGACCACACAGGTTTTCACCCTATCTCCACAGTGATAACATTTACCCATTACTCCATTTTCCAAATATTATGCTTTGCAGAATTCATTTTCAATTATATGAACTAATTGTACTTAGAAGATGCTTTCACTTAAAGATAAGAAAAAAACTAAATATGTATAATGACTCTACTATTTTTCCATCTCCACTATTTACTGCATCGGCACTTTCAGCTGTCCGGATGAAGTCATCTCATACTGACAAATGTCTGATTGCAATCTGCACCACCCCTGCAGTAGACACTCTCTCCAACAAGGAACAGATTTTGTTTCCCCACGCCCCGTTCCTCGCGGGAAACTGTCAGGCCTTTGCTTGGCACCTCCCACTGAGAACACACAGAAGTTCAGGACCCCACCACATGGCTGCAGTACATCGGCCAACTGGAGAGCTGTCTGTGCCAATAAAGAAAGTGCTAATATTTATCACACATTATCCTCAAGGTGCACAGCCTTCACAAAAAATCATTTGGCAAAAGTTTACTGCAGAAGTTGTGGGGGTGTGGGGGGAATTGCCAAGATAATGGAATAATCATATTAATATATATCAACACATCAACACAGCATTTGTATTTAACACATAAAAAACTTTTTCTGTGTTATTTTGCCTCACTGAATAAAAATAGTTTGCAAAGCACCCTTCCCTGAGTATAGTATCACTTAGAGCTGAACAACAATTACATGGTAATATATTGAATGAGATGTGCTTGATTTTACTAATTGTAAGCATGAAACTGAGTCTCCTGTTGATGAACTGAAGATGAAGAAATGCTCATTCCTATTCACTGGCTTCCCTAGTCTTTTCTGATGATAGATTTTATAGATTTGGGAGGTGTGGTAGAAGATGTGGGGCTTCAGAAACCACAGAGCTTCCAGCAGTTGTGGGGTACACAGGTTGGTGAGCTGCTAATCAAATGTGTATCTTTATCCTGGAATAGGTTGGTTCAAAATAAATAATGATAAGATTATGCCAGATTTAAATGGCTCACAATGCCTGACTTCAGGGAAGTTCAAGAGCATACCATAAGCCCTCAAGCCTTCAAAATCAGCCATTCAAAACCTAGGTAACTCCTTAGTATTTTCATTTAGGTTTTAGTCAGTGTTATATTTCTCTAGAGTCACAAAGCAGTAAGATAAATCCCAAATACAAATTTAAAAATCTAATTATGCTGAAGCTTGAGAGACAGAGACAGTCAGCAAGATCAAGTTTAATGGGAAGGCTGATTTAAAATGTCACTTAAGTTTTCTAAGAAAAGCCTTCCCAGATCAGATCTATTTAAAATCTCCAGACGTGTCAAAATCATTTTGAATTTGGACACAGGTCTATGAAGCAACTCACAGATGTCCAAAGATAAATCAAATTGTAAACGTGAGGTACTGAGACCTGAGAAACGGAGTTTGAATCTCAGGATTGGTTTTTAATATCCCACTTCATTCAAACCTATTGATCCATGCTGGTCTCATCTTGACAGCTATCAAAGTAAATCCCTACCAGACCAAAGCACTGCTCTCTCATTAGAGAGAGAGATGACTTAAGATGAAGGAGTGTTCTTCATAGAAGAATCCTCGAATCATAGAATCCCTACAGAGTTCATGACATCCTCAGCATATGCAGGAGTGGGGATTGAACCCACGCAGTTGGCATCATTGCAACACAAACCTGCTATCCAACCAACTGAGCTTGCATTGCTCTTCAGAAAGTGTACCGGAAAGGAAAGTCCTTCCTGAGGTGATCAATGAAACCTATGGCTTATCATAGTAAACTGCAACCATGTTGGACTTCTTAAACTGACAAACTTTCATCTACATGGATTCTGAATTGAATCAACCCATACACTGAGTCATACCATTTGCACAATCATGTGTTTAAAGACATTCTTGCCTTGAAAAAAGCAATATTCTCATCACTATTTGTCTCCATCCCATGTCAATGTTGCCTCTGTGCTGATCATCCCTTGCTTTGTTAGCAGTACACCGATGGAAAACAAGTGGGCGAGTAGTCACATACCTTCAATAAGGGCGGCACGGTGGCACAGTGGTTAGCACTGCTGCCTCACAGTGCCTGAGACCCGGGTTCAATTCCCGACTCAGGCGACTGACTGTGTGGAGTTTGCACATTCTCCCCGTGTCTGCGTGGGTTTCCTCCGGGTGCTCCGGTTTCCTCCCACAGTCCAAAGATGTGCGGGTCAGGTGAATTGGCCATGCTAAATTGCCCGTAGTGTTAGGTTAAAGGGGTAAATGTAGGGGTATGGGTGGGTTGCGCTTTGGCGGGTCGGTGTGGACTTGTTGGGCCGAAGGGCCTGTTTCCACACTGTAAGTAATCTAATCTAATCTAATCTAATCTTCTCAGACTTAGTTGCCTTCCTATCATGGGCAGGACAATTAACCCCATACTAAATAAACAAATAGAGAACAAAGTGGAATTTAATATTTTAGATTTGATGGAGGCCTAAGGATATGGGTGCTAACAGTTTTGCCACCCTTGCTGGGTTTGTCTGGACAGAGGTCATGGATCATGAAGAGGTAAGTGTTTCAATTCATTTCCAGTGTCATAGGGCTGGTAGAAGCTGAGGCCTTGACCCATTACTGGTCTCCTCCTCCAACCTCCCAATCACATCCAAACCCTCCTAACTATTTACTATTATCACCACCAACCTGTAATGATTTATCCCACAAGTCCTTCGATGTGACCTCCTGCCATTCTAATACCCTTTTCTGCCAGCCAGCCAACTACAAGCTGCTGATACAACATGTTCAATACATTACACCCAGCGCCACATATTGTATTCATTCTAGATGGAAAGAGGGATCTATTACAACTTCCACTGTGACAACTGACATGTGCAGTATTAACTAGGATTGGAACAAACTAACTCAAATGCTATATTAAGTCACAAACACTTGGGTCTGTAAATGATACTTTATGGGATAGCAATGAATTTTTAACATCTTCAAATTAAATTCTTTGGCCTGATATTTTAGTAGAATTGTTCAAGGTCAATGCTTCTGCTGAAATGATAGATAAGAAAATGTTAATCATTTGTGTGTGATTATCAAACAGAGTCATCTCAAAGCCAGAAAATGATCTGTAGTGCTTGTTGGAGGTGAAATAGGCCATCTACAGTAGTGTTCCGTGCACTTAATTTAATTGCCTGCAAAATACAATTTTTTAATAGTTGTTTCCACTGAAGTATGTTTATTTTAATTACTAGGCTAACAAATCTCCTATTAATTGTTCTTTTGCAAGTCAGAGATGCACTTCTTTCTAAATAAGTAGGATGTTTTCAACAAAGTGACAAAGAAATTATTGTGTCACTTCCAGGAAGTCAACACCAGATATAACATGCTGCGAAAAGTCACAAGTGAGGGTTAATTTTATTTCTTTCTGGAAGGATACAGTCTGATATGTTGAGTACAGCCAGCATTTACTCAAGCTATTTCAAGAATGAGTGTTATCTTCAAGCAAAGCAAAATTGAACAGATAAGAGATCAAGACACAAATATGCAATTCTGAAGTAATATATTTTGTCTTTAATTTTAAGTACAGTAATACACCAATTTTATATGATCATTAACGATTTAGGAAGAGGCATTATTGGGGTTGAGGAACAAAACTAAGGTGATACAGCACTACCATTGATTGAAGTGTGTCTACAATGAGGCATGTTTAAGGCCATAAGGTAATATCATAAGATATATGAGCAGAATTAGGCCATTTGGCCTATCAATTCTGTGCTGTCATTCGATAATAGCTGATAGATTTCTCAACCCCATTCTCCTACCTTCTCCCTGTAACCGTTGATCACCTTACCAATCAAGAACCCATCTATCTCTGTATTAAATACACTCAATACACTTGGCCTTCATAGACCTCTGAAGCAATAAATTCCACCAATTAACCACCCTCTAGCTGAAGAAATTCCTCCTCATCTCAGTTCTAAAGGGTGTGGTGATGATGCTCCTTTAAGAAGGTTATGTTTTCCTTGTTTTTTTTCTCAGAGGGGTTGTAAAGGCAGGAGTACCAATATATCTGGGTTTATCTACTTGAAGAGTTTTTAAGTGTTTTTTTTAAACATTTGTACAATGAAAGGGGAGTGGCCAGTTCTCCCAGGTCAGGGTTTGGTTTGGTTTGGTTTTAGCAAGCTTTTTTGAAGTTGATGGTCAAAGAAACAGCTCCAGGCTGATTGTTTCTCTCTTGCTCTCTCTCTCCCTCCAACATCTCTTCGATCAGAACCCGTGTTTGATTTTACCATTTCTTTGCCAAAAGGATGCTTATGGGAACATTGCAAGTATTTGGAACAGCATCATTAAGATAGAGTTGTTTTGTTTTTCATATAGTTGTGTTATTCTAAGTTCAGATTTCTTTTGTCCGTGTGCAACTAAATTCCATTTTGTTTAAAACTGAGTGGTTTGACCAGTTGCATCACTCCTGGAATATCCACCTTATAGAACATAGGACATAGAACATAGAAGTATACAACGTAGTACAGGCCCTTCGGCCTTCAATGTTGCGCCAACCTGTGAACTATTCTCAGCTTGTCCCCCTACACTATGCCAAAATCATCCATGTGTTTCTCCAAGGATTGTTTAAATCTCCCTAATGTGGCAGAGTTGACGACATTAGCAGGTAGGGCATTCCACGCCCTTACCACTCTCTGTGTAAAGAACTTTCCTCTGACATCTGTCTTAAATCTATCACCCTTCAATTTGTAGTTATGCCCTCTCGTACAAGCTGACGTCATCATCCTCGGAAAAAGTCTTTCACTGTCTACCCTATCTAATCCTCTGGTCATCTTGTATGTCTCTATCAAATCCCCCCTTAGCCTTCTTCTCTCCAATGAGAACTGACCCAAGTCTCTCAGCCTTTCTTCAAAAGACCTTCCCCCCAGACCAGGCAACATCCTGGTAAATCTCCTCTGCACCTTTTCCAATGCTTCCACATCCTTTCTGTAATGGGGCAACCAGAACTGTACACAATATTCCAAGTGTGGCCACACCAGCGTTTTGTATAGTTGCAGCATGATGTTGCAGTTCCGGAACTCAATCCCGCTACCAATGAAACCTAACACACCGTATGCCTTCTTCACAGCACTATCCATCTGGGTGCCAACTTTCAGGGATATATGCACATGGACTCTAAGATCCCTCTGCACATCCACACTACCAAGAATCTTTCCATTGACCCAGTACTCTGCCTTCCTGTTATTCTTCCCAAAGTGCATCACCTCACATTTAGCTGCATTGAACTCCATGTACAAAACAACTAGTAAAGTTAGGGTCTGGGCTACCTTCTTGAAATGTTTTGAGAGGGTCTGGCCTGACCAATGGTCATCCCTTTACCCTGAGCCCGTGTCCTTGGGTCCTCGTCTCTCCTATTTGTGAAAACATTGTCTCAACGTTCACTCTATTCAGGCCTCTCAGTATTCTGTAAATTTCAACCATTTAAAAGGCATCTGGATGGGTATATGAATAGGAAGAGTTTGAATGGATATGGGCTGGGTGCTGGCAGGTGGGACTAGATTGGGTTGGGACATCTGTTTGGCATGGACGGATTGAACTGAAGGGTCTGTTTCCATGCTGTACATCTCTATGACTCTATGACATTATTTTGCCTCAATAAGGTTTCCACTTTCATCTCCCATTTACCTAAGCTCTAATAATTCCCAAATCCACCAGCACACGTGATTCAGCAGAAGTAAATGTGCCTCTGAGTCAAAGGATTATAGTTGAAACAAACACAGAGAATACTGGAGAAACTCAGCTGGTTAACGTTTTGAGTCCAGTATGACTTCTTCAGCTCTGAGGAAGTCATACCAGATTAGAAATGTTAAATCTGTTTCTCTGTCCATATTATTGCCGAACCTGCTACGTTTCTCTAGCATTCTCACTACTTAGAGTCATAGTCATACAGATGTAGAGCACAGAAACAAACCCTTGTGTCCAACCTGCCCATGCCAACCAGATATCCCGACCCAATCTAGTCCCGCCTGCCAGCACCATATCCCTCCAAACCCTTCCTATTCATATACCCATCCAGATGCCTTTTAAATGTTGCAATTGTACTTGCCTCCACCACTTCCTCTGGCAGCTCATTCCACACTTGTTTCAGATTTCCAGCATTTTTGCCTTAGTAGGGGATCAGTTAGCTCAGTTGTTTGGATAGCTGGTTTGTGATGCAGAATGATACCAATAGAGTGGGTTCAATTCATGCACTGACTAAGATTACCATGAAGGACTTCCCTTCTCAACCACTCCCCTGACCTGAGGCATGGGGACCCTCAGCTAAAACTACTATCACTTGACTCTCTCTTCCAGTGAGACTGTAGTGACTTTACCTTTTACAGGTCAAGTTCCACTCCAGTAACACAAGTACACAATCTAGGCTGATGCTCCAGTGTAACATGGAGTGTACAGAGTTATTGAGGTGAATAACATTGATGGGGAAGCTAAATAGATACATAGCAGAGAAAGAAATAAAAGTAAATGCTTGTAACAATGAGCTACATTGACATATTATACAATTGATCAGATTAGAAGGAACCATTAGGCCTAGTTTGCTCTTTCTCAATTCTCCTGCAATTTTCTTTTTTTTCAAAGATATCCAGTTCAATTTTGAGAGTTGTCATTAAATTTCCTTCAACTGCCCCTTCAGGCAGTGCATTCAAGATTGCAACAGGCTCTGGTCAATAATAGAATTGACTTCCAAATATTTTAAACTGATTGAAAAACAGCGTCCAAGATCCTCAAGCCTATTTGAATTCTTAAGAAATTGGATCTTACAGACTTAAATTAATCTGCTGCCGAGATATTACTTCCCACAGAGCTCTGTCTCACTGTCATGACATGAAAACAATTAGAACAAGCGAACAACAAAATAGGGAAAACCAACAGAAGTTATTCAACTCTGTCCAGGTTTTAACCACCTCTGCTCATTACAGCATTGTAACATTTTAAATCAAATGACTAGCTGGCGTTCACTAGGATTTCATTACCGTTTCAGACTTACAGATAAACAGTTTGGTCCTGAGAACCACTTGTAGTGACCATTATATATCTGTAAACATACTTATGGTTTCACAGATGAGGGGATTTCAGATGTCCCTGTGAGAGTCTGGCTGGTCAAACAGTCTCCAGAAATATATACTTATTTCTAGACAGCATTTGTGTCTCTGTTTTAAGACTTACATAATGCAGACAGCACATTCCATTTTACATTCACAGTCTGTTGATCTTTTTGAAATGCAATTTTGAGAAGATATATGATAATTCTATGACTTTAAGCAGGGGAGAACGAATGTTAAGATGAGGTCTCTCACAGTTATAATAATCAATGCAAAATGATGAAAAAGCAGCTGATTTCAGCATATGGATAACACCCTGCCCTATGGGAGAGGCTGATTACTGGAAATGGGCCAGCAGATATTCACCACTAGATGCACAATTCGAATCCTACGAGGAGGATAAGGAAGTGGATTCTCGGGTGCAGCATTTAGCTTGGGCACTAATCCCAGATTGGCCAGATTTTCATCTATTAACTGAGTCAAAGTTGCACAGTGTTGGCAGAGGGCGCTGCTTCAGTGGCACAGAAGGACAGATTGGGGCATACAGTACTTCACATACTTTAGCAAGTATCTCGTCAGATCACTGCAGGCTCCTGGCAGTTATAGTCTCATTTAGAAATTATGCATCAGAGTACAGAACAGTGTGGTTTGGGAAGTCACTGAGTATGGGGAATCAGCTGGGTAAGGATCGTGTAGTATGTAATGGTGCAAAGAGTATATAGTTGGAATTCAGGATGTGCAACAGCTTACTGGATGGTGTCATGCTGCCCTTAGAAATGGGAGAACAGTTACTGGGGCGAGGTTTCAAAGAATGCCAGTTCATTTGAAGGTAAGTGGGGGCTGGGCAAGGAACTGTTCATTTCCACTGAAATGGAAGTGGTAAAATATGCGTTCTCTTTGGAAATGCTTGATATTCAACAACTATAAAACAGAGATTTAAATTTTAATGAGTAAGTAGAAATCTGATCAATGAGAAATAATCATGGCACCCCTGATTGACCCAACCTACATAACACACAAGGGGGTCAATTATGAAATGGCCACTTCCACTGGGGAAAGAGAGATATAGATTCAGAGGTCAGGAAGTAAATTCTAGAGTTATAAGTTTCAGATAGCTGAAGGAATATCTGTCAATGTTAGACAAAAGGAAATTCAGAGTGTGCAAGATAGAGTAACAGAGTAACACAATATTTGAGGTTTAACTCTCAGAGGATTGGAGTTATAGAAATATGAATAATAGATAAAGAAATAGAAAGGATGAACATATAATGTTCCAACTCCCTGCATGTTCAGTTCTTGCCAATCTCTCTTTCTCCTATTTTTATGGCAATTTAAGTTTGATCATTTTTTCCATCCACTGTAACCAGTCCATTCCAAAGCCATTCAGATTTCTTTCTCTTTCTTAAAATAATGAAGTGTTTAATCTTGTTTTCCTTTCCAACCTCCACCATGCATTTTGTCAGTGAGAACTTCCACAAAAAGAAAGTTGTAATTAAGTTGGTGAATCAAGTGACTCTAAATAATGTTTTTTATTGGCCAAGCAAATCCCCAGACACTGAGATGGAGATAGCTACATTGCAAAGATGGCAAGGAAATCTGAAACGAAAATGCAATGAAGGCTGGGCAAAACAGGTGAGCACACTCTGTTTTCAGATCAGTGAACCTGAATGGATGAACTTATTCAGACTATACTGAGGATTAAAATCAACAACAGGATTGTTGTCACCAATGTGTTTGAGGAGTATGATTTTCAAGCATCTACATGGTCGATTATGGATCAGGATAGCCAGTTCCTGATCCAGCCAGAAGAGCTTGCTGTTGTAAATGTACATAATTTATTATATCTCTGCAACTTTTTACATGTTACAAGGATACAATAAATATTATTACAGAGTCTGTTAGGAGGATCTAGTCTTAGGACTATCTCCTTGAAGATCCTTCATTGCTCCCCCTTCTGGCCTTCATGACATCATCTCAAGTGGGCAGTGCTTATGGTACTCAATCAATATAAACCTATCATATACATAAACAATATAAACCTATCATATACATAAACAATATAAACCTTTCATATACATACACAAGAAGAATCAAGCTGAGACCCTAGTGATAGCTGAGGTGGCTTTGAAGCAGTTAGTTAACATATTCTGAAGTATATTTCACAGGACCAATAAGAGGTGAAATCAAAGATTTTGCTTTACCATCAGCACTGCCTATTTAACCTAACTATAACAACGTATTTCTGGAAAAGAACTGTTCAATCAATACAATTGTGTGACATGATTAATTCAAACCCCAGAGCACTTTCATCACTGCCAGCAACAGTTTAAAAGGGGTTCTCTTTCTATCTCTTCAGTCCCACTGCACTCTATGTCTACTATCATACAGCTGGATGTTTTTCACAATTCAATGTACAGCTATTTCACACACCCACCACTTCACTGAACAAAGACATTGACCAGCCCAGGCTTGAATTTGGCAAAAAATTCATGGGTGAAATTATCGAACACACAAGCATATATTTTACTGCATGTACAGTTCATTTCCAGGATCAAAGCAATGCAGAAGAGTGGCTTCAGGGAAGGAAACTTCCTGATTTGATGTTTTGCAAATTTACGAGACAATCAAATCAACCCATCCTTTCTCAGAAGGTGTAGCAATGTTGAATGCTTCTTGAAGCTTTTAAAATTCAAATGGAGACATGGTGCTAACATTATAGCTCTATAAATGGCGTTGTACAAAAATCTACCAGGTGAAAAGAAAGTAACAGAACAAAACCTTTAATTTATAATACAGAGATAACACACATGGAAAATTTGACATAAGCTTGTATTTTCCTGGCCCCAGTTGGACTGAGAAAAAAGGCAGGCCAATAAAATAAATTGTCCTTCACAATATCCTGATGCCTGAGAGTATCAACCTCCCAGTTCTCCTGCACCAGTTATGAGATCAGTTAGCATCATTGCTGGCTTAATAAAAGCCTGTCTTCCAATAACTTTTCAAATTTTCCCAGAGCAGGCACATGTTAGCAAGCTGTCTGTCTTGTCATTGGATCGAATATTGCACAGAAATCTGGTCTTCTTCCTATCGGAAGGATGTTGTAAAACTTGAAAAGGTTCAGAAAGGATTTACAAGGATGTTGCCAGGGTTAGAGGATTTGAGCTATAGGGAGAGGCTGAACAGGCTGGGGTTGTTTTCCTTGGAGCCTCAGAGGCTGAGGGGTGCCTTATTGAGGTTTAAAAATCATGAAGGGCACAGATAGGACAAATAGACAAAGTCTTTTCCCTGGGGTGGGGGAGTCCAGAACTAGAGGGCATAGGTTTAGGATGAGAGGGGAATGATATAAAAGAGACCTAACGGGCAACTGTTTCACTCAGTGGGTGGTACGTCTATGGGATGAGCTGCCAGAGGAAGTAGTGGAGGCTAGTATGATTGCAAATTTTAAAAGGCATTTGGATGGGTATATGAATAGGAAGGGTTTGGAGTGATATGAGCTGGCAGGTGGATCTAAATTGGGTTGGGATATCTGGTCAGCATGGACAAGTTGCACCGAAGGGTCTGTTTCTGTGCTCTTTGACTCTATGACTCGATCTGGTGAAGTGTGGAGGACCATGTCTGGGACAGATCATGAGGCAAGAAGAGCATTAAAAGTAAGTAAAAATGCTTTTCAAAGTTCTAAGGGCTTATATCATTGAAGTTCAAGTTGCAGCCAATGATCATTGGTCAAGAAAGGAGCCTATTAATAAGTATGTTGCCAATTCACGGTGCTGCCATGCAACAAGCATTGGAGACACATTGGAGAACATCTATTTGGACTCTACCTGAGCGCCAGGAAGGGTTGCAACTAGAAATGGGGCTTGTACTGTGAGAAACCAAGGTCTTTGGAGGGGTGGTAGGCTGCACAGGAAGGACAGAGGAAGGCATCTTGATGCTAAAAGGGAGGGATGACAGTCATGAAGGAAAAACTAAGCACAGGATCTACAAGCAAAAATATAAATATAAGACAAAATTATTGGGATAGATCAAGAATTCCTCCAGGTACTCGAGTTTCCTCCTACAGTCCAAAGGTGTGCAGGTTAGGTGAACTGTCCAGACTAAATTGCCCATACTGTTCAAGGATGTGTAGGTTAAGTGCATTAGCCATGGGAAATGTAGGGTTATAGGTTGAGGGGATGGGTCTAGGAAGGATATTCTTCAGAGGGTCAATGTGCACTAGTTGGGCCAAATGGCCTGTTTCCACACGATAGGGATTCCATGTTCAATGTTAATTGGTTAGCAGAGAGGAAATGGAGAGTGTGAACAAATGGTTCTTTTTCTGACTGCCAGACAGTGACTCATGGAATTTTGCAAGGATCAGTACTTGGGACTCAGCTATTCAAATATATAGATGTAGATATAATCTGGATGAAGGAACCAAATACAGCATTTACAAGCTTGCTGATGAGTTGTGAGTTGTTAAGAGGGTATATGGAGGTTTCAATGTGATTTAGACAAGTTGACCAAGTGGGCAAACTCATAGCAGTTGCAGTACAACGTGATTAAATGTGCAGTTTTACATTTTAGTGTGAACAACAGAAAAGGGTATTATTTAAATTGCAATATATTGGGAAGTTTTGGATGTAGGTTTGCTCGCTGAGCTGAAAGGTTCATTTCCAGATGTACAAATCTTCTCAAAACTCGTTAATATTGGGAAGTGTTAATGTACAAAGACACCTGGGTATCCTTGTACACCTGTCAATGAAAGTATATAGACAGCAATTAGGATGACAAATGGTATATTGCAAGAGAATTTGAGCTTGAAGTCAGAATGTCTTATTGCAGTCATACAGACTCTTGGTGAGACAACACCTGAAGTATTATGTGCAATTTTGGTCTCACTCCCACATGGAGGGAGTGAGGCAAAGGTTCGTGAGGATAATACTCTGGATGGCAGTATGAGGAGAGATTGCTTTACTTGGGCCAGGATTTACCAGACTTGAGAAGGATGATAAAGGATCTTCTGATTGAAAGTTAAAATATTCTAACAGAGCGAGACAGATTCGATGCAGGGAAGATGTTTTCTCTAGCTGGAGACAGAAAAGACACAGTCTCAGGATATAAGATAGATCTTTGAGGACTAGATTGAGGAAAGATTTCTTCACTCAAAGAGAAGTGAATCTATGGTATTCTTTACCACTGAAGGATGTGGAGGCCAGGTCACTGAATATATTTAAGAAAGAGATGGATGAACTTTTAAATTTTAAAGGTATCGACGGGTATGGGGAGAAAGTGGGAATATGGCATTCAGATAAAAGGTCAGGCATGAATATACTGAATGATGGAATTGGCTTGAAGGGTTGTATGGCCTACTCCTGCTCCTAAGTTTTATGTTTCTCAACTATCACCAGACAGAGGAAGGATTCCTCACCTTCCTGTGTCCAGGTCTCTGGCTTCCCTGTGTCCCTTCAGGTCCCTATTGTGCAGGTGCAGGCCATGTCACAGATTTTCTCCATCAGGGCAATGAGCAGCCTCAACGAGAATCACTTTCACTCGAAAATCTGCCTCCATTCCCGCCTCGCCATCTTTGATTGCATTGGAAACCCATTTCCAAATCAATTAAAGGCTCATTCCCCAAGGAAATCTAAAACTCAGTTTCTCACCAGAGGCAGGTTTTGATACTAAAATCATTCCAGCTTCTGTTCCCCATCTCAAAGACAAATACCCAATTCATGGAGAGAACTTAATTGACACAAAACTTAGCCAAAGAGGTATAGACTTCAAAAACTGACTGGAGAATGTGGATATGGTAGTAACTTGATGTTTGCAATCTAATATAAACTAAATGGACCAAGATTTAAGCTAATTGGCAAAACAAAATATGGTAAGAAGGCAATATCATTTTGTAGCGATCTGGAATGCACCAGGTGAAGGAGTGACGCATAGAAGCAGATTCAGAGTAACTTTGAAAAAGGGAATCTGACAAAGATTTGAAGGGATAAGAATGACAGGGTTGTGGAAAAAAAACAGGGGTGGTGAACTAATTGGATTCTTCTGCCAAAGAGCCAGCACAGGCACGATGAGCCAAATGGCTTCCATCTTTACATTGTCATTGTCTGACGTGAGAAGATGGGGCAATAACAACAGTTAAAGGATCAGAGAGCAGATTGAGTGTGATCCGTCAAATGCTGGGAAATGTTCTGTGTGATAGGATGCGTGAGACTTTCTTTCACCACAGGAGGCCAAAATAATAAGCCTCCATTCAGAACTATTTGTTTTGATTGAAAGTTGTCAACTTTGTTTGAAGCTAATTTAACTGTCTCTGAAGTTGTGAGTCAATGTTTAAGAGTTTTCTCTCAGCTGGCTTGCATGTGATACTTGGAAGCTAACCTGCCACCATTTATCCAGTATTTTGTTCTTATGTCACATGTCCAGTATTTGCAGAGTTTCCTTTTTGGTTATTAGTCTGCTTGGCCTGCAGCTTTTTTGTCAATATTGAAAACTTACATTCTCATTTCCCACAGAGGGAAGAAAGGACAGCCAGTGTCTTATATGACTGCAAAGCCAACATTTCTCTACATGCAGTTTAAGAGCATGTAGATTGCCAGTAGTTTCAATAAATAGCCAGGAACAATAAACGGCTGAATATGTTTGCTTAGGGAGGTGAGATTATTCATTCTTTCATGGGCAACAAATTTAGAAACTATCAGACAATAATGGGACACACTTTAGCATACAGTGTAGTGATTGTAATGAGGTCAGCCAGATGGACATCATAGAATGTGAGATTCCTGTTTTGGGCTGTTAACCTGGTCCAATCAGGGAGCCCTGGCTGACAGATATAAACAGGAGTGTCAGAAGTTGTATTCACTCCGAGAACTGGCTCTGAGGGAGCTGGATCAGTGTCAAGGACCCTCCATGTATGAATAAAAGGTGACTTGGTGACAAGAAACCGGCCTCTGTGGAGTCATTCCAACAAAATTAAGACAAATGTATAGTCAATTCCAACTAAGAGCAAACTCAATTTCATTGATAATTAAATTGTCCAAATGGAAACTCTTTCAAACAGTCTTCAAAATGAACCCTCTGCTTTGTTCCTGCCTCAGTAGCTCAAAGTAATTACACAGGAATTCCTTCATGAAACCACTTATCATTTTTGACAGGAGAAAAATCAGAGCAGACAAGCCAGATGTGCAGTATGAATGAACAGAGGAGTTCACACAGGTTTTACAGTTCTCCTTTCAGACCTCAACTGACCCCTTATATATTTTTTCTATTTCCTCTGCTGTCCTGGCGA
Source organism: Chiloscyllium plagiosum (assembly GCF_004010195.1). Taxonomy (NCBI): domain Eukaryota; kingdom Metazoa; phylum Chordata; class Chondrichthyes; order Orectolobiformes; family Hemiscylliidae; genus Chiloscyllium; species Chiloscyllium plagiosum. The sequence continues at coordinate 13,176,888 of NC_057738.1, read as the reverse complement.
GAGTCCACTCAGACACATTTTCCATCTTCTGCTAAAGTTCAATTCATTCCCCCTCATGGCATTAAATACTTGAGTTTTAACTATTCCTGTACACACCTTTTTGCTAATTCAATGGAACAGCTATTCTAATAACCTAACACTATCATGATAAAATTTAAGTTGGTTGTTGAAATTAAAATATCTGACACATCTGAATCGCGGAAATATCCATTGCAGCACCTGCAAAGAATGAAGTATAATTAATCCCAAATATCAGGCGGAAGTGAGGACTGCAGTTCCTGGACATTAAAGTTGAGAGTGTGGTGCTGGAAGAGCACATCAGGTCAGGCAGCATCTGAGGAGCAGGAGAGTCGATGTTTCAGGCATAATCCCTTCAGAAGAGCTTTTGCCCGAAATGTCGATTCTCCTATTCCTTGGTTGCTGCCTGATCTGCTCTGCTCTTCCAGCACCACACTCTCGACTCTAATCCAAATATTTGCCAACCTGATGATAGGAAAATGAACAGGTAGGTTGTGTATTCTTTGTCACTTAGACTTATCATACACCTGCCCATGCCACTTCATAACCTGTCTACACCAATGTGTGCAACTGTATTTGCCCTACTTTATAACTGTCCATTTCGTGTACTGTTCTCACCGGATCATGAACCCACCTACACTGTATCACAATACTATATAGAATACTGACAATGCCATATCATTTGGCTGTCCTTACTATACTGTACACATGCCCATTCAATTCACATGTCCATGCATATCATATTTTCTGTCTATACCATACTATATATATTTGTTCTTGTCATGCGTGGAATTATAAAAAGACCTAGATAAGAACAGCAATGCTAAATAGGAATGAAGTCATTGTTGTAGACTATAGAATGGTTCTATTCAGCTCACTGAAGTGACATCCATTACAATTCAATTGATATTAAATCATAGGTGACTGAACACGAGTGAAATGGAACCAAATATACCAATGTGGAGAAAGGCAAACAGAATACACATTTGGTGGAATGGGACAGTACTCCTCAAAATATTTTGTTCATTTCAGGATACCAGGAATTAAGACTTAGATCTGAAAGTTTCATGCTTCAAGCTTAATTACGAGTCTGAAAATACGAACACCGAACTGAGACATTCTGAATGTTTTCATTTACTTTAATGGGGTACAAGCAAACACTGGGAAAACACACCAACAGATTTGCAGAATGGCATACTGAGCAAAGGAATGTACTTTGTCAGAAGTGGCAGATGCAGATGTAGATTAACCCAAGATGCCAGCTCCACTGAAATGAATGTAGATTATACCAGAAAACAAACAGTCAGCACTTTTTCAAAAATATTCCTACAACAACCAACCAACCAAGCAAGGATAAACAAGCTAAAATGTTTTATCAAATAGCAGACAACATGATATTTTCTAATAGACAACAAATATATCTGTTAACATATATCACTTCTCCACAAAAATCATGCAAGTATTTTTAATAAACAGTACTGAACCTGTACTTTCCTTCCATTTTATAAATATTAATGAGGATTATGGCTAAAGTACCTTTAAAAAATGAAATAAAGTTGTCAATTTTAGAACAATACTCATAATCCTTGGGTATATTTTAAATTTGCTGCTCAGATATAAACTTGGAAAGGTTTGTAAAAGGAGTGTAAAATTAGCCATCCATTTGCACTACTGTCAAAGGTGGTCTACCTATTCACACACAGCTGCTACCTCCCAAGTCTATGTATTTTATTTAGGGCTAATGAATACATAGAGTCTAATATATAAACCAGTGTGTAGTATAAGCTAAGAATTGGGAAGAATTGCTGAATGGGCATACTATTTTATTTCTTGAATAATCCAATAAATAATTGTTTAGTGAATCACTGTCCTTCAAGTAACTTTGCCTTTAAAGTTTGGAGCCAGCAGCATACTATTTGGTGACATCACCATTTTTCTATGACCCCCATAAGCATTTAACTTAGTTCCCACAGTCCAGGGACCACACAAGTGTTACATTATGAATTACATTAAACGTATTTAATGTGCATTGTATTCTGAGTGGCAGTAACTGGAGCTAGATTGGTACCATAAACAAAAGTGTGTGATACATGGAAAAAAATTAAAATTTTGAGTATGTCTATCAAAATACCTTCCAAACCAAACATGCTGGCCTTGAGTTCTACACCATCTGTTAGTTATGGAAAAAAAAACTTTTAGGAATCTCTTGTTAATCATAATTACTTCTGTAAACAATTACTGCATGAGGTTGTGACATTGTTCCTTTTTGGATCAGGGCCAAAACTGCAGCTATTGATCCTAAGCTATTATAAAGTCTAAAAATGTTCATTTTCAGGTTCCAGTAGCTTTTATTGAATATACAGAATTCTATCCTTTCATGTCCAACCTGAACAAATTCATTTTGAAACCCCTTTCTCACTCCACCATCACTCCCCCCCCCAATACCTTCACCCTGCCTTTATGCTGTTGCCCTCTTCACAGTGGGTACAAGCTCATGGTGGAACAAATTCCAGCAATCTCCCCTGCTGCTGGAACTTACCGATACCAGAGGATGATTACACTGTGAAAGAGTGTAGCCCAATACTCACTCAACAACTTCAAGTCAAACTTTCCCACAAGATATCAAAGAGCAGGAACCCTGAACAATTTGACTGCTTCTTAGCCAAGGGGATAGTGAGGCTGAAGCCAATTTGAGCACCACCTCCCACTAACAAGTTGAATTCAGCAATCTCCATGTCCTGGACCTTATCCATTTGAACGGCTTTATGTGACATCTCACAAAAAATTTGCAAATTGAGCCATTGGAAGAAACTATCAGTATTGAATCATTTACATGTTTGCAAAAAGATAACTTCTAACTAAGCAAAAAAAAAGTATCTCACAATCGGAGGTTTCTTCTTCAAGCATAACAGCAAACAGCAGTGTATAAAAGGGGTTAACAGAGTTTTGTCACAGATGACGATGACAAGGTGCCAGTTACCCTTGGCTGAGATCCATGGAAAACCAGGAGGTCTCAGCATTTGAAATACTTAGCCAGAGATATTTGAACAGTTGAGTGCAGGATGACCACCAACACGTCGAAATAAGACTTCTTCTGTTTAATTGCCAATGCACACGCTCACAAACAAACAAACACAAACATTCGTCTGATGCTCATGCAATTCATGCAGCAGTCACTAGTTCACCAACGTCAGCTTCTAATGATAGAATGCTGTGGAGGATCCTGTCAAAGCTCCTGAAGTTGTTTCTTTTGTCTGGGATGTCCCTTCAATAAACATTTCTCAAACAGTATCTGAGGTACAGTTTTGCTGGGAGCCAGTTCAGCTTTGGGCTACAGTGTAAGATGGGTAATATAGATCCAGTGTCTATTATACACCATTTCCTGATTTTCATTCTCATTGTCCTTGTTTTCTTGGAATAAAAATAGTCTGGTGTGGTTTTTGTTAAATATTTTGATAAAAACTTCAAAAATTCTGTATTCACAACCTATATGGTGGCTTCTAGGTATTAGATAACACAAGAGCAGCCTGGCAGAGTGACAAACACCAGTCTGGGTTGTAAATTTTATTTTTACAACAAAATTAACTAGGTTATTAGATTATTACATAAAATGGGAAAATATTTTAAACAAAATAGTACCCTCACCAGAGGAATGTTTTTACAAAAGGAAGAGTTTAAGCATTATGTCTGATAAATGGATCATGTCTTCTCTCGACAGTTTTTAAATGTTTATGAGCATTTTTTGACAGCATTACGTTGTTTTTGAAGTTTGATTTGAATATTCATAGCAATTGGATCTTTTAAAGTTATTTTTCTGCTATTAACACAGATTTTTCTTTGGTATGTCACATACCATCTTCTCTTTCATTTTCATTAACAGTTTTGGACTATCAGGAAATGAAAAACAAGTTTGCTGTTTATAGGAACATAGAGGGCATGACCTAAGCTCAGTGCATAAATGCTCTGTTATCTATAATGCTGAACCTCACAAAAATGTTGGCCTCAAATTCAATCCTCCATCCATGCTGAACTAGCTGGGTCATAATATAAGCACTAATTTTTCAGCTGTTCTGGATTAGGAGGATAGACAATGTGTGAGGAAGTGATTGTATTCAGATGCTAGTTAAGGGAAAGATTCAGCTTGTCGATAACAGTCATGTCCTCACCTCCTTTGTCCCCCATGTCAAATAACCACATATGTGTCCTTGTCATGGTTTCAATACCAGAATAACACTTAGAACCAATGAGTGACCTCTGATCATGGAATGAGGCACTTGCCATGACCTATCATATTCCAGAACCATGGTCTCTAGCATGTCAAAGACAAGGGCAGCAGATACAATGCAATGTCAGCACCTCCTGGACACACAACATCTTATCCTGGAATAATATTATGGCTCTTTTTGGTCACTGAGTCAAAATCTTGGAATTCCCTACCTAGTCACACCATGAGAAACTACCTTCTCCATATGAGTCAGAGACATTAACAGCATGGAAACAGACCCTTTGGTCCAACTCATCCATGCTGACCAGATATCTTAAATTAATTTGGTGCCATTTGCCAGCATGTGGTCCCGATCTCTCCGAACCCTTTCTATTCATATAACCATCCAGATGCTTTTTAAATGTTAGAATTGTACCAGCCTCCACCACTCCCTCTGGCAGTTCATTCCACATATGTACCACCCTCTGTGTGAAAAGGTTACCCCTTAGGTCCCTTTTAAATCTTACCCCTCTCACCTTAAATCTATGCCCTCTTGTCTTGGACTTCCTCACCCTGGGGGAAAAAAACCTTCATTATTCAAGTTATCCATGCCCCTCATGATTTAAAAAAATCTTCTATAAGTTCACCCCTCAGCCTCCAGGGAAAATGGCCCCCAGTCTATTCATCCTGTCCCTGCTCAAACCATTCAACCCTGGAAACATACTTGTAAATTTTTACTGATCCCTTTCCAGTTTCACAACATCTTTTCTACAGCAGGGAGACCAGAACTGAATGTAGAATTCCAAAAAATGGTCTAACCAATGCCTTCTACAGCCACAACATGACCTCCCAACTTCTATACTCAATGCACTGACTAATAAAGGCAAGTGGACCAAATGCCTTCTTCACTATCCTATCTACCTGCAACTCCACTTGCAACAAAATATGACCCTGCACTCCAAGGTCTCTTTGTTCAGCAACACTCCCCAGGACCTTACAATTAAGTGTGTAAGTCCTGCCCTGATTTACCTTTTCAAAATGCAACACATCACATTTATCTAAAATAAACTCCATCTGCCACCCCTCGGCCCATCTGATCCAGGTCCCGTTGTACTCTGAGGTATTCTTCTTCACCATCCAGTTCACCACCAATTTTGGTATCATCTAAAAACTTACAAACCATACTTCCTATTTTCATATCCAAATCATTTATACAAATAACAAAAATCAGCAAAGATGGGTATTAAATGTTTGCCTTTCTTGTTGCATCTATATCTAAGATGAGTTTTAAAATGACCTGCCAGCTTTATAGTGCAAGTACTAGAGATACCAATAAAAGCTTCAAGTTAACTTGCTTGGGAACACAGAGGCACATGGGAAAATTATTCCCAGGGTTCCCCAGCTGGTCCCAGTACTCAATGGGAATCAATCGCTTGGCTGAAGCTAGGCATTGGTGGACTTCTTACTCGTGCTGGCAAATTGCTTTGAGAGCAACTAAAAATCAGTAATAAATGTTGGAAAGCCCAGAATGAATGTTTATAAAGAAGTTGGAAATGAGGCAGGAACTAGATTCAGTCTTAAAGGGCTATTGTCTGGCAATCATATTGATATAGAGTAATTGATGTGTACAGCATAGATGGAAGGCAACTGACTGCCTGCTGAAGCAATCCATTAACAATCCAATATACTGTTCTCTTTCCATTGCCTCCACAGTAGTAAATCAACATGACATCTCACCATTAATAAAACTCCAGGTCTTTTGGCTTTCCTGTCTTCTCAATAGGGGGACAGTCTCTCTGCACATGTACACAAGAAATCACAGAGAACTTTTCGTTGAGATCGCTATGGCAAATAATGTTAATATTGTCCAGTAAATTAAGCGATATGATATCAACATGATAAACATCAGCTAGTTAGAAATAAAACTGGCTTTTTTTAAAAGTGAGAACAATTTACAATGCTCACACTTTTTAGTGGCTTGATTCCTGTCACATATTAAATCTTTCAGTTGTAACTACAGCTGCACCCAGTGGTATATGTAAAGCCTCGTGACTACATATAAAGAGCAACTGTGTCCATAGGCCATGTGAGCTCACCACACACAC
>NC_057738.1:13168344-13170061 GCF_004010195.1 Chiloscyllium plagiosum | reverse complement strand
CGAGTCCTGGTCATTTGGTTCAACAGTGCACAATATTCCAGTCAATTACTGGATAACTCAGAATGCCTGTGAGCTACAGCTAATTTTTTTTTAATCAGTTGGGTTATTACACCACAGAGTTAGCTTGGAAATGTTAACTGCATAAGTTGATATCAAGCATTAGGAACTGGTATTGCCCCAGTCCAGTATTCAGTAAGTCAAAGGAAAAAAAAGTATGTATCACGCAAGGCTGTCGATCAGTATTTAGACAGCACGCATCAACAGTGAGTAGAATCATCTGGGAAAGTAAAGAGTGAACTTCGGGAGAAGAATAAAGTTTTCCAACAGAGTCCATTACAGATGCTAATGCGCCAGGACACTCTGTCTTCTGTGTTGTAATACTCTCTGGCCTTATGGCAATAACGCATGCACTCTAATCTTACAAAGCCTTATCGAATACGAAATTAAATTCAATTTAAATCTTGCCACCTACCACCGAATTTACTGTATTTTCCATCTAATGAATTGTTTTGAAATTGAAGAAATAGTACATTTTGTGTCAGATAAGTTGATCAATCACAATGTCCTGTGAGAATGTTAAGCTCGGTGTTCTCATTACTGCAAACATTTATAAATTTCCAAGTGCAAGCATGCAACAGCAAGTCCCTGCAATATCGCCTCACTCCGATCCTTCACATCTTTCGAGCCCTCACTCGTCACAATATTATCTGGGGTTATTCAGTACCTAAATGTGATCTCCAATAAACCACCCCATCCTGGAAGACACGAGACAAACAATCCGCCTGACCATCAGCTCAATGACGTCACACGACATGGGCAAAGAGCATTATGAAAAGCTGAGTCGATAGATGATTCATACACTTTCAGTTGTGCGCTGCTGACGGATGCTGGATCAACTGGCGATATTGATATAGTTTTCAACTTATGGAGTCCCTCTGTGTTGTATATCAGGTCAAATACCGGTCACAACAATCGATCTGCCTTTGACTCCATATGGCCGAATGTTCTTGAACGCCTCGGAACAGCACAATAATGTCAAAGATCCTCCATTGCACATCAGTCACCGGAATAAAACTGGCCTTTTATCTGCAAAGATTCCTGTTGTATCACCCAGTCTCCACTGTCCTCAGCCATATGGAACAGGTGCAATAACAGAGATTTCACAACGTTGCCAGAGAACTGTAGTCCATGGTGTTACATGATGAACGCATAGTGATTAGTCTAAAAAAGAAGATCCGGGTGATGAATCTCCAAAACGTCTGTGCCAAAAATAATGGTAATATTAAGAAGAAGAATCATAAATACTTATTCAAACGAATAGCCAAAAACGAAGTAATAATTCCAAATGTCGACAAAGGGGACCATATTCACATAGAGCATTATCCTTCAGAGAACATCAAATCATCCCAGCAACAAAGTGGAAGGTGTAAAACATCTTGTTCAACAGAGTTGTTTGATGCTCTGTGGGAGAGCTGTATCAACAAAACTAAACATTTATCCTATTAAAGTCTGGACCACAGCACTGTACATCTTATTATAAAAGGCACAACTCACACGACGTTTTTGACAATCAAATATTTTAACATTACACATCATAAGACCCCTCCCAGTGACGTGTACTCACAAACATCATGCCACTATGCATCTACTGACTGAGGAAAATGCACCAGGATAATCGAAGCCATCTGTGCTGACCTTCAATTATCACTGCTTAACG
>NC_057738.1:13164192-13167662 GCF_004010195.1 Chiloscyllium plagiosum | reverse complement strand
CCGTGTTTTCCGTTTACTTTTCCAATACCTAAGTTAGGGCGGGATGCTGTGCCCAATTTTAGTCATGACGACGCCGGAGAAATTCGATATAATTGAATGTCTTTCTTGTATATTATTTTAGATCTCTACAGTGTAGAAACAGGCATTGTTGAACAATTTTCTGCATTGCCGGATAGATGTCAGAGTTGGAGTTGGACAGAAACAGTTTCCCCTGGGACACGGCTTGTTGTGCTACACATGTCTATAGTCCTATTTAAGTAACTGGGTCCGGGACCATTGCCTTTGTCGTATCGACTCGGTTCAGTCGTTCCTGCACGTCAAGTTCAGCCAATCGAATTGGTTGACGACTGCCATCTGGCAATCGACGTGGGGAGGAAGGTATGGGGATGGTGCAGATGCTACATATTTCGCTTTTAAATTGATATGCAAAGCTGTTCCATTAATTCGGATGGGGATATGTTTGGAGCCGTCTCCTCCAGTGAGCTGTTCAATAGTCCATCATCATTTAGATATGACGTGGGGGAATTCACGGCATGGATTATATGTGATGCTCTTGGGATTATTTTGCCCTCTCTTTAGTACGTTCGTTGTGCTGTTTGAAATGCAAGCAGTCAAGTCTGATACGTTCAACGACTTTTCATCAGTCTTAGGTACACATGGTTCTGAACATAACATGTTCACCCACACACGTCACTGAATCATAAATCGGCTTTAAGGAACTGTTAGACTGAGGGATTGCCCCAGGAAAAAGAAATGTACAGTTTGTTTTTGAACACAATTTTGCTTCCGCTGCTGTTGTGGCCTGTAGAATTACAATAATGTCAGGAAAATATCATTCAAAGTTGGGAGAACAAGATGATTATAAGTACTTAAGGAGGATTTTTCACTTGGAAATAGATTGATGCTACAAATAATTAGTCATTGAAGAGAAGTGATGTCTCTCAGTCTTAGACTGATCCGGTACAGAAACAGAATGTTTGACCTATGCCGAACTAGTCTCTTAAACTGAACTAGTCCCACATTCCCACGTCCGTATTCCTCTAAATCTTTCCTATCCGTGTACCTGCCCAAAAGATTTTGGCGAGCTGAACGAAGACAGAGGGAGGGGGTTGATGGGATATCCTCATTTTGGAGTTCAGTTACTCGTGGCGTACCACAGGGATCTCTTTTGGGTCAACTGCTATTTGTCGTTTTTATAAGCAATATGAATGAGGGCGTAGAAGGATGGGAGAATAGATTTGCGTGTGACACGAAGTTTGGAAGAGTGGTGGATAAGGCTGAAGAATGTTGTAATTTACAGAGCGACGTAGTAATGCGGAAAAGTGTGAGTCGATTCACCTTGTCAGGAGTAACAGGAATACAGAGTACTGGGCTAATGGTAAGAGTTTTAGCAGTGTACTTGAGCATGGAAAACTCGTTGTCCATGTACATGGATCCCTGAAAGGCACCACACAGGTTGACATGTTTGATAAGATGTCATACGTTATGTTAAGTTTAATTAGTAGAGGGATTACGTTTCGGAACCATGAGATCACGCTGCAGCTGCACGAGACGCTGGTGCGTCAGCATTTTGAGTACTGCGCACAGTTCTGGTCAGTGAATTGCAGGAAGGACGTGGATGCCTTGGAAATGGTTCCGAAGAGATTTACGAGGATGTTGCCTGGTATGGAGTGAATTTCTTACGAGGAAAGGCTGAGGTACCTGATGTTTTTCTTTCGTTCGAGAGAAGATGGTTGAGGGTGACTTAATTCAGAAACATCAGATTACGAGACGGTTAAGAGGGCGGACAGTGAGAGCCATTATCCTTGGATGTTGACGGCTAGCATAAGGGACATAGCTTCAAATAGACGGGTGATACATATAGGACAGATGTCATAGTTAGTCTCTTTACTCAGAGAGTAGAAGGAGTGTGGAATGCTCTGCCTGCAACAGTAGTAGACCTGTCAGCTTTAAGTGTATTTAAATGCTCACTAAGTAGATATATGTACGAAAAGGGAATAGTATAGGACAGATGGGATTCAGTTTGATTTTACTGATCGTCGCAACATAGAGTACTGACGTGCCTGTACTCCGCTGTAATATTCTGTGTTATTTGTGTAAATTTTATAATTGTGCTCTTCTCTCCCACGTCCTCTCGCAGCTTGTTCCATACGTACTTCACCTTCTATAGAACATAGAACATAGAACAATACAGCACAGGACAGGCCCTTCAGCCCACGATGTTGTGCCGAACAGTTGTCCTAACTTAAGCACCCATCCATGTACCTATCCAATTGCCGCTTAAAGGTCACCAAAGATTCTGACTCTAACACTCCCACAGGCAGGGCATTCCATGCCCCCACCACTCTCTGCGTAAAGAACCCACCCCTAACATCCGCCATACCTTCCACCCTTCACCTTAAATGTATGTCCCCTTGTAACACTCTGTTGTACCCGGGGAAATAGTTTCTGACTGTCTACTCTTTCTATTCAGCTGATCATCTTATAAACCTCTGTCAAGTCACCCCTCATCCTTTGTCGTTCCAACGAGAACAGGCCTAGCACTCTCAACCTACCCTCGTACGACCTATTCTCCATTCCAGGCAACATCCTGGTAAATCTTCTCTGCACCCTCTCCAAAGCTTCCACATCTTTCGGAAAGTGAGGCGACCCGAACTGCACACAGTACTCCAAAAGTGGCCTAACCAAAGTCCTGTACAGTTGCAACATCACTTCACGACTCTTGAATTCAATCCCTCTCCTAATGAACGCTAACATACCATAGGCCTGCTTACATGCTCTATCGACCTGAGTGGCAACATTCAAAGACCTATGAACATAGACCCCAAGATCCGTCTGTTCCTCCAGCTCCCTAAGAACCCTACCGTTAACCCTGTATTCCGCATTCTTATTTGAACTTTCCAAAATGGACAACTTCACACTTGGCAGGGTTGAACTCCATCTGCCGCTCCTCAGCCAAGCTCTGCATCATATCTAAGTCCCTTTGCAGCCGACAACAGCCCTCCTCACTATCCACAACTCCACCAATCTTCGTATCATCTGCAAATTTACTGACCCAGCCTTCGACTCCCTCATCCAAGTCATTAATAAAAATTACAAACAGCAGAAGACCCAGAACTGATCCCTGCGGAACTCCACTTGTAACTGGGATCCAGGCTGAATATTTACCATCTACCACCACTGTCTGACTTCGACTGGTTAGCCAGTTTTCTATCCAATTGGCCAAATTTCCCTCTATCCCACTATTCACTATAATTCACTATAATATGATTGATGAATTGGGGACATTGTATCTATAGTGCGAACTTTTACTTTTTTTTCGTTTTTTAAATTTTTTTTATTTTTTTATTTTTTTATTTTTTATCCCCAACACCCATGGTGTGTGTATACGTGTGAAACACAGTGAAAGACACAAAGTGCACGAATTTTTTATTCAATTTCCACCACCAGGAAGATAGGAAAACACCTGG
>NC_057738.1:13147844-13162290 GCF_004010195.1 Chiloscyllium plagiosum | reverse complement strand
TTGAAGTATACGCACTTGAACCCATCTCTGTGTCCGCAAGTACTCGCTGTCAGTGCTACCTTCTTCACAGTCTCCCTACATTCTTGGACATCCTGACAAACAGTTAGCCTACTTGCTGGACTACAATTCCGGATCCCATCCCCCTGCTAAATTAGTTTAAACCCCCTCTAAGAGTGCTGGCAAACCTACCCCTCAGAATACTGGTGCCCTTCTGGTTCAGGTGCAACCCGTCCTGCTTCAACAGGTCTCACCTTCACCAGAATGCCGTCCAATTATCCAAACACCTGAAGCCCTCCCTCCTACACCATCCTTGCAGCCACGTGTTCAACTGCACTCTCTCCCTATTCCTTGCCTCACTGTCACGTGGCACCGGCAACAACCCAGAGATGACGACTCTATCCGTCCTAAACTCTGTCTGTCCTAGCGTTTAGCTTCCAGCCTAACTCCCTGAGCTCTTGAATGACCTCCCCACACCTCTGCCTTCCTATGTCGTTGGTGCCAACGTGTACCACGACTTCTGGATGCACACCCACCCCCCTAAGGATTCTGAAGACACGGTCCGAGACGTCTTAGACCCTGGCACCCGGGAGGCAACAAACCATCCGAGAGTCTCGCCCATGTCCACAGAACCGCCTGTCCGCCCCTCTAACTAAAGAGTTTCCTATAAATAGCGCTCTCCTCCTCTCCCTCTTTCCCTTCTGAGCCTCAGAGCCAGACCTCGCGCCACAGACCCGGTCACTGCAGATTACCCCTGCTATGCCATCCCCCCCAACAGTATCCAAAGCAGTATACTTATTGTTGAAGGGAACGACCACAGGGTATCCCTGCACTGCCTGCTTCCTCCCCTTCCCACCTCTAACTGTTACCCAGCTACCTCGGTTCTATGGCGTAACTATGTCCCTGTAGCTTCTACCTATCACCCTCTCAGCCTCTCGAATAATCCTCAGTTCATCCAACTCCAGTTCCAGTTCCCTAACTCGTTCTGTGACGAGCAGGATCTGACTGCATTTCCTGCAAACGAAGACGGCAGGAATATCGGTGGTCACCCCTACCTCAAACATCCTGCAGGAGGAACCTTCCACTGCCTGCGCTGCGATTACTCTACACTTCGCCTCCAAAACTAGAACACTGAGTAGCTTACCTGTGGACTTTAAAGTTAGGTTAGAGGGGGAGGCCCTTCTATGTAGGGCCTGGGGTTTAGAACACACCCACTCAAATATCAATCACTTACCTTCCCGACCAGCTCTGCGCTCAACCTCACTTCCGCCCAGCTCGCGCTGCTCTCTGTTGTGAAAAGACCGTTGGCGTCGCGGTAAGTTCTTTATATATCAATCACTTACGTTCCCGACCAGCTCTGCGCTCCAACCTCACTTCCGCCCAGCTCGCGCCGCTCTCCAGATATGCCGTAATTTCATCCTTTATAATAGAATCCAGCATCTTTCCCACCACTGAGGTCAGACTAACTGGTCTATAATTTCCTCCTTTCTCTCTCCCACCTTTCTTAAAAAGTGGTATGACATTAGCCACCCTCCAATCCTCAGGAACCGACCCCGAATCTATCGAACTCTGGAAAATAATCACCAACGCATCCACGATTTCCTGAGCCACCTCCTTCAGTACCCTGGGATGTAGACATCAGGCCCCGGAGACTTATCAACCTTCAGACCTAACAGTCTCTCCAAAACCAAATCCTGGCAAATATAAATTCCCTTAAGTTCAGGTCCTTCAGCCACTGTAACCTCAGGGAGATGCAGGAGCTTTCCGAAGAATTAAAGGGTAAGTCCCCCCATGGCCCGATAATACCTACCTCTGGTTAGTGAGGGAAGGACGAGAGGGTCTGTTTCCATGCTGTACAACTCTATGACTCTATGAAAGATCGCTGTTTGCTTGACCAATATCTTTGTCGTCTTGCCAGCCACTGCAGACTTCGTGGAGGATTGGCAAGCAGCTCAATCTTGTTTTTCCGTTGACTTCGGGGCATAGGGATAATCCAGGATACCATAGTCTGGTGAGTTTCACATCAGTGAGTCAAATGCATTTAGAGAGAATTCTGAGGGAAAGGATTCATGCGTATTTCGGAACGCATGGCTACATTTCGGACAGTCAGTATGGCTTTGAACAGGGCACCCCATGTCTTACTGACATGAAATAAATTTTCGAGTGGTTGCACACATGATTATTGAGGATGGAACAGTTGATATTGTTTCCACGGATGTTTGTAAGGCTTTCAAAAATTTCCTCACCTTCGGCTTAGTTAGAATATCAACATGCATGAGATCCACGGTCAATTGGTTGATTGGCTTTCCAATAGAAGACAGAAGGTAGTGGTGGGTGGCTGTTTATCTGGTTGGAGTCGCATGACTCATAATGTTATGAAGGATCTATACTGGTACCTGTGCTGTCTGTGATACATGCGCGCGCGCACACACACACACACACACACACACACACACGCCTTGGATAAAATGTATTTGGCTGTATTCACATTTTTGCAGATTAAGCAAAGTTCAGTTAACTTATGGATAATTTAGAAGTTGGTCAAAGGATCCGTTGGGATAAAGGTCAGTTCCACATCTTGGCGGAAAAATGGCAGACGATGCTTAGTACAGGTAACTGTGAGGTGCTGCTTCTTTGCAGACAAAATGTTAAGTGAAAGTATGCACTTAATGCCAGCACTGATGTACAGGAATCCGAAAAGCACTGATGTTCAGGGATCTTCTGGCTCAAGATCATACTTCCCTAAATATGACCACGGTGGTAAGGCAGGCATATGGTTGATTGCTTTCATTGTTTGGGGAATTAAATATAGGAGTCAGGTTTGCATATTGCAGCTTAATAAGAATTTGAATTAATCACACTTAGAGCATTGTGTTCCATGCTGATGGTTACATTTCAGGAAAGATGTGAGAGCTTTTGAGTGGGTGGAGAAGACATTTACCAGTATGTTTCCTGGATTGGACAATACAAACTTTATGGAGAAGCGAGAAAATTTCGGGCATTTATTCTGAAGCGGCGGAGGCTGAGGCAAGACTCTTAGAAATCTATAAAATTATGCGATATATAGATAGTGTTAATGGTCAAAATCTCTTCCCCAGAGTTGACAGAGGGGAATATTTCAAACGAGATGGGAGGAGCTTTTTTCAACAAGAGAGAGTTGCATGAATGCATTACCAGAGGTAATTGTAGATGTAGATCCAGTTGGGGCATCTAACGGACTTTCAGATAAGTATATTAATATGAAAGCAATCGAGTGATGTCGAATGCAGGCGGGCAGAAGAGATTAGTTTCTTTGGCGTCAAGGTCAGCACATGATGATGGTGGACTGAAACTCGTTTCCTTTGTGTGTAGTTCCATGTTCCATGTGTGGTGAAGGTGGGGGTTTGTCTGCTCAAGGACATTACTGGAAGATAAAGTTGGAACTGGAGAATACCCTGGCAGGAAACATTATGGACAGGAAACAAAATGTTCGACAATAATATGAATGGAACAGAATGATGAGGGAAATATTAAGACCGAATAAGGGACCAAGGTCGACTCAAAGGGTGAAAAGCAACGATATTGGCCGAAAGCGAATTGCATATTTCACACATGCTTTCCCTCCGAATAAGGAAGATTTAAGTACAAGTCGTTACCACGTTACGTGTGAAGTTCGTGAGCATATTCAGAGAAAAAAAAACACGGAGTTTTAGGCGGCTTTGGGGCGGATGTAAAATTCAAAAAATATACCCATCTCCACACGGCTTGTATCCCAGGCTATCGCAGGAGATAACGAGGAAAATACTCGAGTGCTGATACAATTTTGGATTCATCTCCAACAACAGGGGTGGTGCCAGAGGTCTGGAGGACTGCCAGTAATTTTCCAATTTGCAAGAATTTGATCTAATTAGACCAGAGAATTTCATGCTAGTGAGTGGAACCAAGGCATTCTGATTCTAATATAGAAAACAGTAAAGGATAAATTTGAAGCCTGTTCAAATTCTTAGAATCATCGCGTCCATACAATGCAGAGGCAGGCCATTCAGCCCATAGAGCCCACACTGAAGCTCCTAAGAGTTGCTGACCACAACCTGTTCCTATGAACCTGCAATTTCCATGTCTAATCCAGCTATACTGCACAATTTACCATGCCATTCTACCCAAACAGCACGTTGTGGGACTTAGAGTGAAAATTTAGATGAGGGATGTCAGCACAGATATTAGAGAGGGGGATGATACCCAACACATCTGGAGGAATATTTCAAGAAGGTGACCAGGAGTGTTAATTGTTTGTGCGAAGATTTGTGGATCGGGTGCTTGTTGTTGTGGTTCTGTTCACTGAGCTGGGAATTTGTGTTGCAGACGTTTCGTCCCCTGTCCCGGTGATATCCTCGGTGCTTGGGAGTTGGCCAAAATACACTTACACGGTCGCATCAGTTTCATTTCTTCAATAATTCATTCTTTCCTGTCTCTCAATTAATTTAATAATTGCAGTAAAGCGGAATTTCAATATATTCGCAAAATTCTTTCTGAATTTAGTCTATATTTATGCCACTACGAGAAGCATGAAGTCTCGTAAGAATTCTGCTTGTAAATGAAATGTTTCTCAAAATCTGGATGACAGCTAAACATAACATTAGTATATGATGTACAAACTCAATTGTCACCCAGAACATCGATTATAAAATATTTCCTCTTATGTAACATGGAAATATTTACCTGATAACATTAAATAACAAAAACAATGATCTTCATGCAGCTCAAAGTAGTCACAGTTCCGAGAATCATATTGGCAACACTTTCAGTGCGGTATATTCTTTTCAGCTTCGGGCAGCAGGAAATGACAACAGGTTGATCAAATGTGAAAGGGCCAGTGTATTATTCGTAACAGTCAGTGACTGCATAAAGTAGGACAGCATGGATATGACATACGGAAACAGAAATCAAGAAATGAAAATCTTCTCGGTCAACAATGGGAATGTGTCTGGATACGAGATCGAAAGTAATAACCAGTAAGTCCGCAACGTCCTTAACAACCAGGCAAAGTGTGACACGTTTGGATAGATCGCACGTCCCGCGGCACAGAATAACAATTATCTCGTAGTTCAATGTAAGAAAAAAGGCACAAACATGCACGTATATTATCTAGGAATCTGTATAAAACTTAGAGTGAAGAACAAAGAACAACACAGTTTGGCAACAAGCCCTTCGACCTTCCAAACCTGCACTGCCACAATTTGCTCTTCCATTCTAAAATTGCCTTCACGAAGAGGATCCCAATCTCGATTCCATTCTATTCGCAATGTTGCCCAGATGCTTTTTGCATTTTGCGATTGTGTCTGCTTCCAGCACCTCCTCTGGCAACGTACTCTACGCACTCATCACACTTTGCTCAAAAAAACTTGCTTCGTGCATCTTTTTTTTGTACTTCCCCCCTCGCACCTTAAACATGTGCCACCGTTTAAATAATTCTCAAGCCAGGGAAAAAGTCTCATGCATCCCACTCTATCCAAACCATTCACAATCTTATGAACTTCTATAACTTCGCCACTTAACCTCTTTCATTCCAATGAAAACAAATCCAGTCTAGCCAATCTTTCTCCAAAGCTTAAAATTCACCAAACACGGCAATAGTCAGGCATTTATTTTTTCAAAGCATCAACATCATTCGGAAAGTGCACCAGAACCGTATGCAATGGGTTAGCTAAGTAAAAAATTAGATAAAATAACTTTTGCCTTAACTGAATGCCACAGACAGCTGGGTTTGGTCGGAGAGAAGGACAGGCAGATTGCGAAGAGTACGAGAACCTGATGTAATTGTAAGTACTTTTCTGAGGATAAAATACACATTTACAGAGAAGAATTAGCCAAATTGGACAGTTTACCTACAAGAAGAGACGATTAAGAGAAGAATTAATTTAATTTGATTAAAGATTTCATTAAAGTAAAAGTGTTTTTCTCAATGCGTTTTCAATAACAAAGGGACAGGACTGCAACACAACTAATACATAACAGGTACTTATGTGACTCAGCCAACGTTGTCTATCTTATACGTTGCAGGCAAGGATGCCCGGAGGCATGGTACATTGGGGAAACAGAGGAAAAGCTACGACAACGGAAGAATGGGCACCGCACAACAATCAACAGACAGGAGGGTTCGCTTCCAGTTGTGGAACACTTCAATGGTGTAGGACATTCAGCCTCGGACTTTCGGGTGACCATCCTCCAAGGTGGACTTCGGGACAGGCAGCAGAAAAAAGCGGCTGAGCTGAGGCTGACAGCTAAGTTCGTTACCCATAGAAAGGGCCTCAACCGGGATGTTCGGTTCATGTCACATTACAGGTGACCACCATTGCACTATACACACATGGTACTCTTACTCTTACACACACAGACTCTCTCTTACACACACAGGCACTCCTATACACACATACACACGGACGCACAAACACACAGACACCCACACACACCCTTACACACACGCACTCCCACACTCACACATGCACCCCCTCACAGACATAAGACACTCTGCACTCACTACATATACACACATACACGTTCTCACACTTACAACCCCCAACCTAGACAGACAGACACAAAAAGACAGACAAAGACCCACATGCACACATATATTTTGCGGGGTAAATTTGTACTTGCGGGGTTGCATGATACTTTGCTCAAAAACTGCGTGCATTCATGAAGAACTCTGAGCTCAAAAACTGCATGAAGTTATGTAAAAAATTATGTATAACCTGCTGTTGTATGACTTTTAACTTGCTCACCCACCTTGTAGTGATTGCCCTGGATATCTTTTGATCTTTACTATCTCATCTTAAAACAGTCTTCTTTCTCTATATTTCTCACGCTCATCCGGCTCTTTCTGTTTGTTTCACTACCGGAGGAAGGGTCACTCGGCGACAAACGTTAACCCTAATTTGTCTCTGCAGATACAGTCAGAACTGTTAACCTTGCACTGCAATTTCTGTTTTCGCTCCCTCCAAGAAAAATCCTGTTCATGTAAATATCCAAATGGTTTTATATGCTGCAACAGCACTTACATACACCAATTCCTCTGACAATTCATTCTACATGCAAACCACACTCTATGTAAAAACGTTGCCCCCATTCCCTTAAAACAATTGTCTCCTCGCACCTTAAAGACATGTCCCCTAATTTTTAATTTCCCAAAATTAAGAAAACCAAACCCCTGTTATTCAGCTAATCCACTCCCATAATAATTTCCTATACCTCTCTGAGGTCATCCATCAACCTCCCACGGCACAGTGAAAAAAGTCCAAAGCAATTCAGTGAAAATTTTATAGCTAAGCCTGAAGTCCCAGCAACATCATGGTGAATCTTTTCTGAACCCTTTCCAATTTACAAATATCCTTCCTAAAGCAGTGAGACCAGAATTCCACACAGTCCTCCAGAACAGCCCTCACACCAACCTGTAAACCTCATTATGATGTCCCAAATTCTGAACTCAAAGAACTGAAAAATGAATACAGCTTATATCTGTGATGCAAATTCAAAGATTTTTTGTTTGAATGTAGAGGAATTGGTCTGCGTTTGTTGCTGTTCAGAGGGTCGGTGTTACCTGTTGGGTCTAAGGGCCTGTTTCCACACTATACGTAATCTAAAGTAATCTAATCTAATGATGGACTTGAATCCCCGTGCCTCATTGATTTCTAACAATATTCAAGACCCTACCATTAATTGTATAGGCCCAACCCTCGTTTGTTTTAAAAAACGTAAAACCGCACAACTGAACAAATTAAACACCATCTGATACTCCTCAGCTCAATAAACCAGTTGGTCACGATCTTTCTGTAATCTGACTTAAGCTTCTTCACTTTCCAACATGCAAGCTATTTTTGTGTCATCCGCCAACCTTCTAACCATGCCTTTTTGTTTTGTTTTTCGTCCAAGTCGTTTATGTGAATGAGAAATGTTCTTCAAGATGCGAAGGGTCTGCACGGCCATATGTTCCAGTGCAACCTGTTCGAGGGGTGGATGAGGATGGAATGTCTTCGTTTTACGTGTGACGGCCTCAAGAGATTTGAGCTGAATGACGTTATCTGCTTGTTTTCAATTTCCCTTAATTCATTTGCTTCTAAATTGTCGCCTTCCATTTCTCACTCACCCCTTTACTGAAACCCCCTTCATAACCTCACCGAGCCTGGTCCTTCTCTCTCGCTTCTTCCCACTTCCTTTGCTTTCCTGCTGCCCATTCTATCATTTCTCATGATCTCTCTCCTTTCTCTACCTCGTCACTTTCCTCTCTGTCTCTCATTCTCTACTTGTGTGTATCACTGTCTGTATCTGTGTATCAGAGTTTCTCAGTATTGAGCCATCCAATGGGAGTCTCAATGTCTTTCTGTAAGCGCCCACCGGAAAAGAGTGCTTACTCGCTGCCAATGGAACTGGGAGGGACATGTCTCCACTCCCCTTCCTGCCCCCAAACTCCAAGTCTGCTTGGGAATAGGCAAATAGAGTTGAGGTCACACCGAGGAATGTACTGCAATGCGTTCTTCAATGAGATGAGCGTTCACCGAGGTCCGTATTGCAATGATTTCTTCATGATAACATCAGCCATTACAAAAAGTGAATGCATGCTTCGCGTGGCATCACTCTACATTAGCTTTCAGTCAACGTGCCAAAATAACATTCAATCACACCATTTCACATTCATGAAACACAGAAGACGCAGGTACCTGGCAGCCATAGGGACATAGAAAAATATAACACATAAAAAATGAACTTCACCCCATCAAGTGCTAATCAGACAATAACGCAAAAAATGCCCTGTCATCTTTAAGCAGTGAGTCTTACGTTCCCACAACCAACATCATGAGAAGGCTTTTCCTCAAACATCCTCTACGGCCTGTGCCCGATTTGAGATTTATTCCCCATATCACGGATCTGTGCATAAAGAGGAAACCTTTCTTCTGATCTGTATGGCTAAGCCCTCAGAATTTTACGCATCTCTTTCATGTTCCCGTTTCAATGTTCTCTGCCTTGAGGAAAACGACCACAATCCGTCAAGTATCTTCTCATAACCGAAACTTTGCAGCACAGGCAACATCCTGGTAAATCTCCTGTGTACCAACTCCATTAAGATTGCATCCTTCTCATAATGTGGTTTTCTGAACTTCATGCAATTCTTTCAACATTACTGAAATTCTCCAGCCCAGACCACATCTTGTTAAAATTCCTCTGTGCCAACTCCAGTAAAAACACCTCCCATTAATAAGGTGGATGAAGAACGGCATGCAATAATCCAGCCGTGGCCTCCCCAACATGTCCGGAGCTGTACAAACCTCGAGGAAAGTACAGTGTTCAGCATCTGTCTTCACTCTGGGCTTTTCTTTGTTTCATTATCTTCATTACTCTTAGTACTTGAATCATTCTTAAGGTGTCTGTCAATTTGAGGTTCATCACTAGTTCATCGCCTGATTTACAACCGGGGTCCTTTCATGCGTTTTCCACAGGAAAGGAGAGCATCTAGCTTTTCATGTCTGCATTGAAGGAATAATAAAATTAGTAGGCCATTCGCATTCCCAGCATGCTCCATTCAATATGGTCTTGGCTCTCTGACAGTCTTCTTGCCCACATTTCAGCATTTCCCTTTATTCTTCTGTTGGTCAACAGTTTATATACATTAGCCTTACATAAACGCAAAGACTTGACACCCGAACCCTGCATAGCATAGACTTTCAAATGGAAACATACCTCGAAGACAACAAACTCCTCCTTGTCACTGTCTTAAACTGGCCTAACTTCAATATGTGTATCTGCGGTTTGCATCTGGATTCTTCCATGACGGGAAACATCATCTCAACATTTGCCTTGAGAAACTCTGAAGAACTCAAATTTGTTTTAACGACATTCTTCCTCATCTTTCTAAATTGCAAAGGGGCGTGACAACGGGTTTAACCTTTTGCTTAGAAGGCAATGTGCGGACATGGGATTATGCCAAACATTTTCTCAAGAGCTACCAATGAAAGGTTAAATGCAATTTTAAACAAAGTGTTCAGAACGGTTCACAGTTATGCAGCATCAGGCTTTCGATATCAAATCGCTCGAAGCATGTGGCGTGATTCATGAGTTTTCGATTACTTCCTGCTTCTATGTTTTTGTCCTTTGTGTAGCCTGACAAATGTATGTTAATTTGCTTTATGTTCCAGTATTCCAAAAATGGCTTCCATTCGACATTTCCTTTCTGTTCTCCCTTCCAAAATGCACCAATTCACGTTTTGTCACTATTTGCTCCATTTGCTGACGTCTCTTTGCCAACCTATGTAACATGCAAACATTTATCCCTCTCTCAACTTGCCCTGCATTTAATTTTATACCATTTCCGAATTATCATGGTAGATTCGGTTCCTTCCACCAAGTCGTCAGTATAATTTGGTAACATAACTTACTCTAGAAAACTGTTTTACCACATTGATGTCAGGTTGACAATCTGAAAAACAACACATCCGAAATAATCACTGTTCCCTGGAGAATGTGAGGACTGCAGCTGCTGGAGATCAGAGCAAAAAATCTGTTGCTGGAAAACCGCAGCAGGTCAGGCAGCATCCAAGGAACAGGAGAATCGACGTTTCGGGCATAAGCCCGTCTTCAGGAATGTGGAAAGTGTGTCCAGCAGGCTAAGATAAAAATAGGGAGGAGGGACTTAGGGGAGGGGCGTTGGAAATGCGATAGGTGGAAGGACACATTTTCAGCAATCACCGTTCCCTGCCAATTAGCTAATTCTTTGTCCATAGTTAAGTAATACCTTGAATATTATTATGTGTTGGAGGAGAAAGTGAGGGCTGCAGATGCTGGAGATCAGAGCTGAAAATGTGTTGGCTTATGCCCGAAACGGCGAATATCCTGTTCCTTGGATGCTGCCTGACCTGCTGCGCTTTTCCACCAACACATTTTCAGCTATTATTATGTGTTAACTTATTCATAACCACCTCAATGGTTTTCTCTTGTCTTTACCGCTTAACAATACACATTGTTCCTTTAAAATCACTGTATAATGACGGTGTCAGAATTTCGACTGTATTTACCTTCAACGCATTCTCTCGGGTCTGTAAGAGCATGATGTGAACCCATAGCAGTGTTCAAAAAGTACACGCATGGCTTTTCCTTTGGGTAACAAACACATTGACTTCGTTGCCCATGTATTCCGAATAAGTTCACGGTTTGAACATATTTTGCACTTTTGTTGCGTCTAGGATATTTTCCCCACTGAATGCTCCAACCAGATGTCGCGTGTGAGCCTTCTCTGTTTTCAAGGCGACATCCCATTCTCTCCTAGAAGATGAATTTACACCTTTTTGTTTCATTCATCCAAACGTCTTCTGAAAATTCACATGCCTTAATTAAATGTGATACGCAGAAACGAACACAGTAAGCAGCTGATGTTGCAATATTCGATTATTTAAAAGCAAGAAAGCGTCCATACCGTTATTCCCACGATCTTAATCTCACTCGCCAGGAGTTAGCTTTATTATATGATGTCTGGAAAACGAGCTACTCCGTGGCAAGTGGAAGTGTCTTAATAATCTCCCCTTTATCCATCTTTTCTGAGAGCAACCTCGCAAAATGGAGACAGTTCTGTGCCGGGAACTCTAGGCACTAACAAAAACTTAACACGATTCCACCCAGAAGAGAAGAGGAAAAGGTAGCTATACCATTTGACAACAATGTGACGCTCGGACCTATGACGAATCACATTGTATCCATTCAAGAGGATGTGCCGGGAACTCTAGGCACTAACAAAAACTTAATACGATTCCACCCAGAAGAGAAGAGGAAAAGATAGCTATACCATTTGACAACAATGTGACGCTCGGACCTATGACGAATCACATTGTATCCATTCAAGAGGATATTTAAAGACATGTCTTTGACTCAATATGTTCTAATACATCTGTACACGGATATTATGACAAACGCTTGAGTCAAGTTGGACCTTAAAAATGTCACTCGTGGAATGGGTGTCGGTGGCTGGACAAGCAATTATTTCCTGCTCCTGCATACCTCTTCATAACGGAGCAATGAGCTGCTTTCTCTAAGTATTGCAATCCCCGTGCTGCAACGAGACCATAATGCCATGAATGGTTGTTGAACATCATCATCACACTTCTGACTTCCGAATTGGCAGAGTAGAGCAGGTTTTGGGCAGTCAAGGATGCATTTTTTGGCATTATTGCCAGTGTCGGAAAGGGTGTTATTTTGTTATTTGTTTCACGGCCAGCTCTCTTCTGACGCTGACTAATTCAACCATATCTCTCACGTGAGCCTTCTCTGTTTTCCAGGAGACAGCATCAGCTTCCCGTTTTTTATCCTCGAAGTTGAAATTGCAATTCGCTTGTTCATTCTCCTCCACCTCTTCAGAACGTTCTGGTGGCCATCTATATGGCGGATCTCATCAGCTCTCTTCAGTAATATGCCTTAGCATGTTGATAACTTCGGATAATGGGAATCCTGGACTTCTGAACTCAAATGGTATGGAGTGTGTCTGCACTACTTCCGGAATGTGCATTTAATTTCGAATCGAATTCCTCTGCATCGTTAATAGTTGCAACACTTTTTCTGATCAACGTCGGTAATTCAAGCCTGCCCCCCCCCCCTCCCCCCCCACCGCCACCACACTCCTGAGCTATTGTACAGTTTAATCCTCGAATTGTTAACCTTAGGCAATAGCTGGATTTCCAATTAAATACTGTGACTGTTGAAATTACTTGATAAACGTTTTTTTTTAACTTGGTGAACAGTGGACTGTGTCAGCCAGATTGTCAGTGATCAAATAATGATGAGTTTTTTTAATGCACAGGCAGTCTCACAGCCCTTTCTCTTTCCTCTCTCTTATGCAGAAGCAGAGGCGATCGGAGCTTATGGAGGCCATTCGACGCTTCGAGCCTCCTCCGCCATTAATCACGAGCATGGCCGATCATCCAATTCAGTGGCCTCATTCACCTTTGTAACCTTAAACTTTGATTGCATTGCCCCAATTGCAATGTGAAGCAATGTCCTGGATATATTCAATGCTTCAGCAACAAGTACTTCTTGCCTTAGTGAATTACATGGACTCGCAACTCTGAATGACAAAACGTTTGCTTATCTTCGTCTTGAAAGGAAATGTCTGAATCCTCAAAATGTGACCCCTGATTCTGGATGGACACATCACTGGGAACATTATCCAGCAGTTACCAGGTCTAGTCCTGGTGGAAATTCGTAAGTCTTCATGAGATTCCCAGTTATTCGCTTGAACTCTCGCTAAATAAAAATCATAACCTCGTGAATCTCTCATTGTCCGTCTGCCACGCCATCCCCAGAATCAGCCTGGCAAATTTTCATGACATTCCTTTGAGACCTAGAGCATGTGTCTTCATAAACAGAGAAGAACGCAGTATTCTATATGTGGCCTCAATAATAGCCAATATAAGTGCGACAACACGACTGCACCTGGACGCGAATCCTCTCATAAAAGGCAAACATACTCTTTGTCTTCTGTACCACCTGCTGCACCTGCATGCTGAACTTCACCAATTCGTGCACAAGGCACCCAGTCCCGCTGTATACACCCCAATTGCAACTTCAAGCAGTTGAGATCGTAATCTGCCTTCTTCTTTTGGCTTCCAAAGTAAATACTCTCACTTTTATACAAACTTCTGTATCTGCTATTGAATTTCCCAAATACCCTGCCGATTCCCATTCTGCTGAAGGAATTCTGCATCCTTATCCCAGTTCGCACTTCTCCCAATAGTGGTACCACCTGCAAACATTGTGTTCCCTGCTTCAAAGAACCCATTCATTCATACACTTTGTTTAGTCTCAACCACTTTTCTATCTATGTCAATACACTTTCACTAGTCAGATGCGCTTTAATCTTGCAGAATAATCCCGTATGAGGGACTTTGTTAAACGCTTTCTGAAAGTTCAAATACAGCACAACGACGTGCTCGCCCTTGTGCAATCGGCTAGATCCAAGTAAGAAGAAAATTGCAGCACAGGACCAGGCCCTTCCCACATCAAATCCTGTGTTCACCTAAATCCTCTATTCAAATTTATGCCCAATTTTCAAAGGATTTTTTTTATCCCTCTGCTCCCTGCCCAACCATGTGTCTCTCTAAAAGCATCTTAAATTACGCTGCCGTGCCCGCCTTCAATAACGTGTTCAAGACACCCACCCCCACCTGTGTAAAGTACGTCCCATGGATACAGACGTGATTTTTTTTTTGCCTCTCACCTTGAACTCGTGACTCCTTGTAATTGAGTTCCTCACTCTGGGAAAATGCTTCTTGCTATCCACTCTGTCTATCCCTCTCATAATTTTGTAGTGATCAATCAGCACCTCCGTTAACCTCCATTTGTCTAATGAAAATAATCCTAACCTAGTCAACGTCTCTTCATAGCTAGCGCCCTCCATACCAGGCAACATTCTAGTAAATCTCCTCTGCACCCTTTC
>NC_057738.1:13135216-13147353 GCF_004010195.1 Chiloscyllium plagiosum | reverse complement strand
TAGCCTGCACGTTCCTGGACATTATGGGCAATTTAGCATGGCCAATCCACCTAACCGGCACATCTTTGGACAGTGGGAGGAAACCAGAACACCCAGAGGAAACCTGTGCAGACATGGGGAGAACAAACATGGGAAGAAGGTGAGACTTCGAAAGAGAAAAATATATACATTTGCAGATGGACACCAACATGGAATTCCACACTATTAAATGGATCCAATGCAAATATTGAAGTACAAAGAGCATGACACAGATCTTTTCCTTCTTAGTAGGCTTATGCATCTCTTCCATCTAATATTAATATCATATATTGACTGTTTACTGCCTCTTTACTGTTAAGACCAGATCCCAGGAGTGGTTCCCCAATTCATTACAGTTCCAGACAGGAGACTCCAAACCGTTAGCCTCCCGGTTGAAGGGGGATGAACTGGCTCCCCTTCTTTATCAATGTACCATTTCATTTAGTCACAATGAACTTAATTTAAAAAGGATTGCTTCTCTAGTTAGTATCTTTCTCCCTGACCCAAATGAATTTAAACATTCCAAACGATGCAAATTTAGCCAGGGCTTTAGTTAATAAAGAATGAGTTTCTTATTTACTAAATGTGAGAAGAATTAATAATGCAACACACATGCTCAGATTAGATATCAGGTGAGTCCAAAAAGATAAAAACTATAAAAGCAGGTATATGGATCAGTTTCTGAATTGTTCACAAAGAGCAGATGGTTGAAGATTTGGCTATTGCAGTGGAGATTACCTATAGTACTGACACTGGTAGATGAACAGTTGGTTTCACAATCCATAATTTTGTGGATTGAATGGCATTCTATAGTGCTTATGTTTTTTGACTTCGATTGAAATTCAGCATTCAAGTCTAAGAGAGTCATTTTGCTGTTCTGTTTCATTTTTAACTGGAATGACTGGCACTCAGAATGACTAGGGATAGTTCTGTAACTGTGATTTTCACAGCACATTAATACTCAAATGCACAAGAATGTTCAGCCCCACTTGCACATGTACCATTCAGCAGAGATAAAACTCCCTTTTTAACTACATGCTTGTGCATTCTTGAAAAGGAAAAGCATGAAATGGATCTTTAGAGGGTCATCAGCTCCTCATTATCTTTGTAGTCACAAGAGATCATAGTTCAGCCTATTTGAAGTTTATTTGATACTTTTTGGCATTACATCCTATTGCTCTTTTATGGAACTTTCTTCTTCCACGTGCAGTTATTTTCTCACAGTGACAGTCCTCTTTTTAAAAAAATACACCATTGTGGAACTAAGGGCTAAAAGTAATATTTTGAGGATCCAACCTGTCATCATAACACAATATGTGCTCAGTCTTTATTCAACAATGCCATCAGCTGTACATCTTTCACAACCTAATCAGCCCAATATCAGCACACACTTAAGATTGTCTGTTAAACTTGTAGAGGAAATCACGGAATTACAAAATTGTTACAGTGTGCAAGGAGGCCTTTTGACCCATCATGCCTGCACTGGCTCAACACATGGGCATCACCATACCATCGCACATGATTGTTTAACCAATTAATCAACCAATGCCCTCGTGAAAGCCTCAATTGAATTTTACTCCACCTCATTTCCAGGCAGTGCAATAATGTAAAAGGAAACATCCTTAACTAAATTTTAAAAATGCTTTGTCATAAAATATCATGTCAACAGTTGTTTTCTAGAATTTTGTTTAAACACTATGTGCTGCTGTTCATGCCAGAGAACATTCTTGCATCCAAGACCATTTTGCACAACTCTAGGAAATAAGGCAAACTGACCTTTTAAAGACCCTGTGTCATTAGTTCTTCAGATCCCAGAACACCTTATGGGAGCCTTATGTTTCACATTTTCCCTTTACCTCTCAGAATGGAGAGGGAGATCTACTGAAGGGAAAAATCAAAGCCATGACTCCCTTCTGCAAACTTACAACCACATTATAGCAAGGTTGATCATTTCAGACTGATTTCAGATGAACAGGTCACTGCCTAACAATATCATCAGTGTTGCAATGCATTGTCTATTGGAAGCCAATGGAAGCTCAGTTCTATTTGCTGCCTGAGAAAAGGGCCATGAAGGGAGGAAAACATGTGAGTTTCAAACCTATTCTTCTCCTTGAATTCCACGTGGATCGGAAGACCACTTCCAAGGAAACCTTGGGGCTTCCCCAGCATCTGGTTGGCATGGACGGTTTGGACCGAAGAAGCTGTACATCTCTATGACTCTGTGACTCTCTGCACCTTGATGAATGCACCAGGCCTCCCTAATTATCTTGGCGATCCATTCTCCCTATGATTCCTGGGTGCTGATCTCACAGGCTGTAGGCTCCAACAAAAAGGTACTTGATCTTGTCTGCTGATCGAGTGTAGTGATTACAAAAAGCCATCCAGGAACTTTGTTTAACTTTAAATGAGGCCCACCCTTCCTATCCAAATAAAAACTAAAGGAACACCCAATCTTCACAATATGGCAACTGAAACCAGGAAAAGCAAGGAATCATAGGGAACGTATATCTGTAGGGGTACACACAACAACCGTGAGAACATTGTCTTCGGTAATTGTTTTGAGTTTTTCAAACAAAACTACATAAAATTGAAATATTCATTTGTGTAGCATCTTTTCCCCTCATTGCGCTATGCAGATTTACATTGATTTCCTTTAAGGACCAATAATGTGCTGGCTTTACCTGAAGGCTGCATCTCACAACATCGAGTCTAACAATTTCAGAGCATGAACACCTATTTCCATGTCCATTACCTACCTCCATGACCACTGGTCCTGTCACAATATGGGCTGCTTTTGGCACAGCCAACTCATATTCATCAAACCTTTTCACTCAGTTATCAGCTATTTAGCTTCTCTTCTTTCCTGGCTTACTATCAACAATCCCTTTGCATGCCTTCCATTTTTTATCTCTCAGTCTGATTCCATCTCTCCATTCACTTGTCCCCCACCCTCAGTCATCAGTATAAATAGCACCTTTTCCTAGCTGCTTCTAGCTATGAAGAAATGTCACTTGAAGTATTAACTCAACAGATGTTTCAAGACTTAAGCGTTTCTCCAGCAATTTCTGTTTCTGTTTATTTCAGATCTTCAACATCCACAATTCTCTGTTTTATTTTAGTCTGCTGACTGTTATCTGTGCACCTACATGGTGCTGTTTGATGATATCAGTGATGCCAGTCATTAGTGGCAGCATTAACAAATAAAGTTCTTCCTCCAGTTGCTGTTTTCGGAGGCCAAAGAGATTCTTGGGAACTGGAGTCAGTATCTGCAATCAACCATTATCTGATCTCATCTGGGGCTCTAGTCAACTTTCTGACCCTGTGGAATTTTCTAGCCAAACACTTTATTTCATGTGGTACTTTCATCCACCTCCCATTGATTACAAATGCAGCAAAACCTCTTGCAATAGACACTTCTAGACTTGCCTCAGTGAAAGGAATTATCACTTCACATCGTCCATATTAAAAATTGAATTCAGCAACCAAGGGGCCAACAAGGAACATAAAGTGGAGCAATAGGTTTTGTGCATACAGTAGTAGCACCTTACCTCTCAAGGAGGCCTTGATTCAAGTCCCACCTACTCCAGAGGTGTGTAATTACATCACAGGGTAGTTTCATTGGAGAGGGGGAAAGGTATCCAAAATTGGGAAAAAGTTTGAAAACCTGCCTGGGCCTCAACTGCTGACTCCTCTTACCTTATTGTTCCTGTTGGTCAGGAGACAGTGCAGGACTCCCAGTGTGCTGAGGTTGGAGCTAAAATAAAGAGACGTTTTCCATTGTTCTGAGGTGCTGGGAAGGAATGAGTTAAAGCAGTATGATTGGACTTGAAATGAGCAGTGATGAAGCAGGAAGAATGTGGAGTTCAGGGGAACAGTAAAAGTAGAGCTTAATGAGAACAAGGGCAGCCTTTTCTGTTTAACAGGAAAGGGCCGATGTAGCAACAGGAGGCGGAAGTTCTGCTCAATTCCACCCTTGTCGAAGTGGATAATGTTGAGAGTGGGTGGCTGGAATCGCAGTACTGTAGCCAGTGTACTTTTTCCAAGGTTATAGCAGTACATCAGGCTCTGTTTCCTATTTGTAAGGTTTCAGCTCACAGTAGCTGCAGGAAGGAGGAGTGCATTCCTGTATGGTTGCACCACAGTCTATCGGTGACAGCAATACGCTTACAATCTACTGCAGTTACATCCTGGGATGGCTCCAGGAGATTAGAACAAGCTAAGCAAATTCAAAATAAGCATTAAGAAAGGAGGCTTTGTGGCATAGCATTGAGCAATCGCCTCTGGATGACAAATTTAAGTTACTGAATCTTTTCATGGATCCTCTCCACCCACCTTCCTGAAAAATAAAGTTTGTGTTCTCTTGTGTGTATCTTTTGATTACCTACATGTAAACAAGATATCGTGCAGCTGCCTCATCCAGACCAGCAAAGCAAGTACTCCTCCACAACAGTGTTGCATCTACCAGTCCAGCCTTTCAGTTGATATTACTGGCAACATATCAACGGTAAAAAGCAAGAAATTTTTCACACAAATGTCAGAGTATATGGGTTTATCTAACACTGCCACACCAAGCCACAAGACCTTTATGCTGAACAGCATTTATCATCTTTAAATTACAGAGGGAACACTTTGTATAATTAACCCAATCTGTACACCTAAATTATATCCAATTAGCTAAATACATTAATAGGTAAAAGTATAATTATATCCTCCAAGTTCTGTTCAATTTACAATTTCAGTTATAATGCCAAGGTATTCTAATTAACCTGATTTACATATGGAAAGTACAGGTAATTAGCACAATCCATCAATCTAGCCTCCAAGTATAACCTGTTACATAATTCAGTTTCCCTTATCCGATGTACATATTCAAATTCTGACATCTCCTCAACTTAATTTGCATATGTAAATTGATGTAAATAGATTTATTTCTTCAAAAGGTTCTATCTTGAGAGTCAGCCATTGCTCAGTCGGTTGCACTCTTTCCAATTGAGTCGCAAGGTTTTGAATTAATTCCCATTCAGTTCAAAACTTGAATACCATGGACTAAAATCAAACCTGACACTCAAATACTGCAGCCAGACATATTACCTTTTGGATGGAATGCAACACTAAGGCCCTCTCGCTATTCACATGAACGTAAAAGTTTAATAGGGCAGCAACTGACCACTTTCTATTCAGGTCATAACTGGGCAATTCTCCACGTAATTGGGTGTTGTAGCTGCATAGGTGTAGCTACTTCTGGAACATGTCTTCAGAACCATTGTCAGAATGTTGCAGTATCCAGTTTCTTCAGCCATTTCTTGACATCTTGTGGTGTGAATCAAATTGGTTGAAGGTTGGTAACTGTGATGTGACACTAAGATAGATCAGCACTTCTGGCTGAAGATTGCTGCAAATGTTTGCATTGATGTGCCAGGC
Organism: Chiloscyllium plagiosum; assembly: GCF_004010195.1. Classification (NCBI taxonomy): domain Eukaryota; kingdom Metazoa; phylum Chordata; class Chondrichthyes; order Orectolobiformes; family Hemiscylliidae; genus Chiloscyllium; species Chiloscyllium plagiosum. Next base: position 13,141,914 of record NC_057738.1, on the reverse strand, counting down.
TCCCATCATTGGGGATGGAGAACAGTTGTGGAGACTCCATCCCCTGATTGTTATTGAATAGTTCAGCATCATTCATGACTTGGGGTGAGAGGACCACAGATGCTTGAATCCATTAGTTGTAGTTTTGCTTAGCTCTAACTATGACATGTTGCTGCTGCTGTTGGCAGGTTGACACCTCACTTTTAGGTGTGCCTGATGCTACTTCTGGCATGTATTCCTGTGTTTCTCAATAAACTAGGGTTGATCTCCCAGTTTGGTGGTGATGGTAGAGTAGGGAATATTCTGGGTCATGAGATTACAGGTTGTACTGACTGTAATGAGGTCGGACAGTTAGACTTCATAGAATATGAATTCCCTGATTGGGGTTGTTAACATGGTACAATTAGGGACAAATATAAACTGGAGTGTCAGAGGTTCTGTTCACTCTGAGAGCTGGCTCTGAGGAAGCCAAACCAGAGTCAAGAATTATGCACATGTACGTAAAAGGTGACTTGGAGATAGGATACTCGTCTCTGTGGAGTTATTTCACAGGTTATGGTCAAAAACAATCCTGCTGCTGATACCCCACAATGCCTCAAAAAGGCCCAGTTTCGAGTTGCTAGATCTGTTTGAAATATGTTCTATTTGGCAAGTTATAAGCACATTAAATATGCAAGTTGATCCACATGGCATTACACTTGGGAATCAAGTCCAGGTTTCATGTTTAGTTGAAACGTGCTAAGTATTAATGAATTACAGGTGTAATTCAGCCCCATTTCAAAGTTTGTATCCTTGTTGTTACAAAACGCTTATTACTTGCAATTAAACAGCAACACTCATAACAGTTTGGGAAATAAATTACAGTTGGTTAGAGTTGGCTTGAGCCCTCTTCTGGTGCAACAAGAGGCCCAAGTTCAAGTCCCACCTGCTCCAGAGGTGTGTAATAACATCTCTGAAGTGATTAATTAGAAAAATAGATGAAATATTTCTAAAAGAAAAGAGGCAAAACTGGAGAGGTTTAAACTGCAGCACTGCAGTTCCTTTCCAGAACTGGTCAGAGCAAAATTGATAGAACTGTAGCCAAAATAGGTCAACAGGAAGTTGTTTTTGTAGACAGGATGTATATAAATGGGAAGCACTCCGTTATAAACAGGAAGTACTCAGATATAAACAGGAAATATACAGACATAAAATATATTAATATCCTATGTCCACACATAATTTCTAGCTGGAAACCCTCACTCTCAAACATCAATTAAAATTGTCAGTGTGTCCCATAGCATATGAAAACAAGGGTTCTACAACTTGCCTACAGGCATTCTTACAACGTCTCAAAAAAACAAGCTGGATATCAGACAATAGTATGTCAGCAATTTTCCAGTGAGTATACAAGATAGAGCACGAGATCATTTCAGGCAAGTGACTGGCCGATTACCCTCTGGTTAATTCTAACACCATGGGCTTCAATCCATGTTTTAGCCATGGTGAGATTTTTTGGGGGGTTGTCCCATAGCAAGGTCACGGTTTGGCAATCCTTAAATGATCAAAGATACTACTCAGAAAAGGAGTAGAATTGCGAACAATTATTACTGTCTGCCAGTTTGGTCTCTGCTATGTAAATGTGGTTACAATACCTGACCAACAACAATCATTAGATATATGACTAAAGTATCTTTATTTCAGTGAAGGATTCTGAGGCAGCATAGAAGTGCCCTCAATCAAAATGTGTCAGCAATTCTCACAATGGAATCTGAGGGAAGTTGGGCAAAAATGTTTTCTTCAAGTAGGAGAGAATTCAGGGAAGGAAAATGGTGCAGGGTTGGTCATCAATGGCAGACTGGAGAAAATCAGGCATGTAGTAGGGGCTAGAATAGTAGGGAGCACAGGCACATGCCTCAGGAATTGGAGAGTTGGAGAAGATTAAAAAGACAGGAAGGGGTAAGTCAGGAACAGATTTGAAATGGAAGATGAAAATGAATTCATGTCTGTAGAGAATGGGAAATGCTCCCTCCACCCTTATATTCTGTTCATGTAGATTGTAATAGTCAGATGAGACTCAATTTTTTACATCAGTACTTACAGTTAAACTGGGAGATTCTGTACTGTACTTTGCTGCTTCTCTAGAGTTGGTTTCATGCTGGAGCAATTTAGAGAGGGCAAGCTGCAAATAAGAACAACAGCTATATTGTCACAGAGGCTTTGATGTCAAAAAATAGTCCAAGCTGCTTCACAGAGAACAGGCCAGATTCACCGTGGTATCTATTTGGTTTCACCATGCACAGCTCTTTGCAAACTCACGACATGCTAACTGGCATCTGGCCACTGTGTTATACACAGCACCTGAAGCCTGTGTTTATACAACATGCTTGAATGATCATGAGGAAAAATAAGTGACCTGCCTAGAGCCAGCAACTGAAGCAAGGCTGCATCACTCAGTCCAGATAATGACAGTGAGCCTTCCTCTCCAAAGATGCCATGAAGATGTTGCAACGATAATCACACAAGTGCAATTCATTTACAAAAAGGAAATAAAAGCAATTTAGTTCAGATGAAAAGGCACCATTCTGCAAATGTTGGCACCAGTTGGTTATTTAGACTGAGATGGCACAATGCCATGAGATCATAACCATGAATAAACTGTTCTGGCCTGCAGCAGACTGATTTTTTTTGATTAACTCACAGATTCCATCAATCTTTTTCCTCCACTATCAACCAAATGACAAATGGTCAATTGATTATAGACTAGAATGTTAAATTGTCAGCTGAAATATAATTTTGCTACACAACCAGGTAATCGTATCATATATAGTGCCTTAAAATTAACTTATCAGTCTGTGATTTTAAATAGTCTTCATCCAAAAGGTGTATGACTATTAATGACAGAAATATGTGAATAATGCTGGACACTGCAATTGAAAAACTTCCATCTTTGATTTAATTATGCAGCCTCTCTTCAAAAGACTAACATGGTTATCCTTGAAAAGGATTGACCTAATTGACTTTTCTCTTTGACAGTCTGGATTGTGGATTAGTGGAAAGACTGACCTTTCATGGTGATGGCACGGCATGCCTTTAATCCCACTGATGACCCAATTTCAATCATTTGGGTTGCTGCTACACACTGCAATTTAGCTGAAGTTAGAACTGAACTGACACTTTCTGAGCAAACAGGAAGCCTGCCTCTGAATTACTCCTAGATGAAGATTGGGGATATCAACACTGTTGATCTTATTGAAGATTTTAACTGGTCTGTTTGGAAAATTGAGGCAAACATAGACAAAAAAAGGCCCCAAATCTACAACTGAGAAAATACCAATACATATGTCTGAAAGCAGAGATTTGTCCTGAAATCTTGTGCCAAATTTAGGATAAAAGATCAAGAATATTCCGATGGCAATTACAGGCCATAGCCTATTGGATTATGATGGACAGTGAACAGTGGACTGAGAATGTGCAGTTTTGCAACATGTGCTCTAGACATACAGGAATTAATGTAATGGAATTTGTACACTATATTAAAACCAAGATCGCAACCTGAAATCCCCACAGGTCCACAACAGGGTCTTATTTTCAGATGCCAATGCCATCAGATTGAGCAAAGCTTAAAACCCAAAGTTATACACTGCATAGGGGAGGCAGGAAGGAATATGCACAGATGAGAAGCTCAAATGAGACAGCGTAACCTGGTTTAATGAATTACAGGAGAATTGACACAATGGGCAAAGGGTTGAACAGTGAGCTTCCATAATGAAAGTTGATACAGTTCACAAGTTGACAGTTGTAGGTAATTTCAGACACTGGCTTCTTCCCATCTCTAGAATTTGAGCCACATTGGCCAGGGCCCTTGTGATACAAATCAACAAATTACAAACAGTCTATACAAAGCAATCCTATAGAAATCTCTCTATTGTTTGTCTGGAGTATGGATGTGTTCACTGGGCAGAGAAACACTGTGTGTAAGGGGAAAGATTTCAACTTCTGCTATCCACTGCAAATGCGTAAATATGCTTGTTGCCTATATCAATAGGAAACAGTGAAAATCATTCCTTTGCCCTCAAGCCCCTCAGTGAATAAGGACTCTAAGCTGATGATCAAGGTTAGTACTTAGAGAGCGCTGTGCTGTCAGGGGATTTTCAGAAGAGATGCTAGACTGGGACCTTAACTGCCCTCTCAACTGGAAGTGAAAGATCTCATGCCACTATTTTGAAGATGAAAAGGAGAGGTCAGCCAGTATATTGACTCCTAGTTATCCCTCATCCACCATCACCAAAACAAATCACTTTCATAGCCACACCTCCCTATGCAGTGACTGGCCCTGACTCCAACTGACATTACATTAACTGCAATAGATTTTCTATCATTATGTCTCGGGTCCATGAGGATAACAAGTATCTCCAAGACAGACAAAGTTCCTCAGATGGCTATCAGCTCTCATCAAACTTCAACACCAATGTGCAGCAACAGCCCAAATGATTGAGATTGGGTCATCAGTGGGAGGAAAGGCATTTTGTGCCATCACCATAAAAAGTCTTCCCAGTAATCCACAATCCAAACTGTCAAGGAGAAAAGTCAGGCAGATCAATCCTTTTAAGTTAGTCTTTGGAAAGGAGACTACATAATTAAATCAAAGATGGAGTTTTTCCTGAGATCTGCACTCAGTGCCATGCACAGACACAATGAGTCACAGAGATGTAGAGCACGGAACAGACCTTCAGTCCAACTCGCCCATGCCCACCAGATAACCTAAATTAATCTATTCCCATCTGCCAGCACTTGGCCTATATCCCTGTAAACCCTTCCTATTAATATACCTATTCAGATGCCTTTAAAAATTATGTAATTGTACTAGCCTCCACCACTTCCTCTGGCAGATTATTCCATACATGCACCACCCTCTGTGTGAAAAAGTTGCCAGTTAGATCCATTTTAAATTATTTCACTCACACCTTAAAACTATACCCTCTAGTTTTGGACTCAAAGCCTGGGGAAAAGACCTTGTCTATTTATCCTATCCATGCCCCTCATGATTTTATAAACTTCTGTAAGGTCACCCCTCAGCCTTTGACACCCCAGGGAAAATAGCCCCAGCCTAATCCACCTCTCCCTACAGCTCAAACCCTTCAACCCTGGCAACATCCTTATAAATATTTTCTGAATCCTTTCAAGTTTCACAACATCCTTCTATCGGAGGAAAACCAGAATTGAATGCAGTATTCCAAAAGTGGCCTAACCAATGTCCTGTACAGCTGCAACATGACCTCCCAACTCCTATACTCCATGTTCTGACCAATAAACCAAACACCTTCTTCACTATCCTATCTACCTGTGACTCCACTTTCAAGGAACCATGAACCTGCACTCCAAGGTCTCTTTGTTCAGCAACACTCCCTAGGACCTTACCATTAAGTGTATAAGTCCTGCTAAGATTTGCTTTCCCAAAATGCAGCACCTCGCATTTATCTGAATTAAACTCCATCTGCCACTTCTCAGCCCATTGGCCCATCTCTTCGTTGTCCACTACACCTCCAATTTTGGTGTCATCTGCAAACTTACTAACTGTACCTCTTATGCTCGCATTCAAATCATTTATGTAAATGACAAAAAGTAGAGGACCCAGCACCGATCCTTGTGGCACTCCACTGGTCACAGGCCTCCAGTCTGAAAAGCAACACTCCACCACCACCACCACCACCCTCTCCTTCCTACCTTCAAGCCAGTTCTGTACTCAAATGGCTAGTTCTCTCTGTATTCCATGTGATCTAACATTGCTAACCAGTCTACCATGTGAAATCTTGTTGAATGCCTTACTAAAGTCCATATAGATCACGTCCACTGCTCTGCCTTAAGTTACTGAGACATGATTTCCCACGCACAAAGTCATATCGACTTTCCCTAATCAGTCCTTGCCTTTCCAAATACATGTAAATCCTAAACCTCAGAATCCCCTCCAACATTGGCCCACCACTGATGTCAGAATCACCCCTGTGCAGTCCACTGGCTTTTCCTTACCACCTTTCTTAAATAGTGGTACCACATTAGCCAATCTCCAATCTTCCATCACCTCACCTGTGGCTGTCGATATGAATATCTCAGCAGGTGCCCCAGAAATCACTTCCTTAGCTTCCCACAGTGTTCTAGGGTACACCTGATCAAGTCATTATAGGTTCCCCACCACCACCACCCCCCTCTCTCTCTCTCTCTCACTGTCTCAATATCAGCATCATCTTATCCTTATACAATGCTATCTTGGTCCCCAGTTCCTTCTCCTTCTTAGCTCATCAAGAAAACTTAACAAGAACCTTTTTCTCTTCCTTGCAGGTTTTAATGACACAAGTGATGAATGTTGATATGCCTCTGGATATCTTTCTGCCTGGCACTTCTCTCTGACCTAATCCCTATATCTAACTCCACCTCTCATTCACTATACCCTCTGACCTTGCACAATGAATGAATTGTGCTCAGCAAAGGACTCAGTTTTATCCTGTTACACTTCCCCCTCAATGAATTTCAGGGACAACACAATATTGGACTCTTCTTCATCCAAGGCCCTAAAGGAGCCTTCCACATCCATCAAAGTTTTACCTGCACATCCACTAATATCATTTATTGTATCCATTGCTTCCGATGCGGTCTCCTCTACATTGGAGAGACTGGACACCTCCTAGCAGAGCGCTTTAGGGAACATCTCCGGGACAACTGCACCAATCAACCACACCGCC
>NC_057738.1:13121429-13135076 GCF_004010195.1 Chiloscyllium plagiosum | reverse complement strand
TGCTACTTTCTCCCCACCCCCACCCTCCCCTAGCTTATCTCTCCACGCTTCAGGCTCTCTGCCTTTATTCCTGATGAAGGGCTTTTGCCCAAAACGTCGATTTTACTGCTCCTCAGATGCTGCCTGAACTGTTGTGCCCTTCCAGCACCATTAATCCAGAATCTTCTTCTGCCACGTCTACCTCTATTCCTACATCATTTGGCAGAGGTGTTGTGCTACTCCACAGATCCTTTTACCAAATGCTTCCTGTTCACTTGGGCTCCTCCTTTTGCCCTCTGCCCCATTCTTCACCTTTTCACTGTTTCCTTTTTAGAGATAGCTTGTCTATTAATATTCATTACAAATTCTCTAACAGACATAGCTACCTCATCTATACTTCTTTAGACCCTGCTTTCTCTATGAACTCCATTCCGTTCTCCCAGTTTCTCTGTTTCTGTTCAATCTGTTTTGATTCTGTCAACTTTGACGGAAGTGTTTCATCTATGCCTTTCTTCTCCTTCAACCAAGTATTTTTGCACCCATTGTGGTGAACAGGACTCTCACATGTGCCTGACCAATTTCCCACACTTCTACGCTCAGTGCTCTCCTTTTTGCCAGAGCAGTGATAGGATTCCCTTGGTCATCATCTTCCATGCCACGAGCATCCATACTCAAAAGGATCATTCTCCACTACTTCTGCAAACTCCAGCAAGATGCCACAACCAAACGCATTTTTCCCTGTCAGTATTCCAAAGAGATTATTCACTGGTAATACCTTGTTCTTTTATTACCTCCAAAACCTCACCCCTCCCTCTCATGGCACCTTCCCAGAAGGTAAAGTACTCGTTCTGTCACTTCCACCCTCCTCACTATCCAAGGCCCCAAAAACTCAATACAGATGAAGCAACGATTTACTTATTGTTCTTTCATCCTAGTCTACTGCATTCACTGCTCACAATGAGATCTCTTCTCCATTAGGGAGGTCAAACACAGACTGGGTGACCATTTTGCAGAACACCTCCATTGTGTCAGCAATCATGACCCCAACCTTTTAGTCATTTGCCATTGAAATACACTATCAGCTCTCATGCTCACATTTGTGTCCTAAGTATGCAGCACTGAAGCTTAACAAAATCTGAAGGAACAGAATCTCATGTTCTATTTGGGTGCTTTACAGCTTCTGAACCTAACATTGAACTCAACAACTTTTGATCATGAACTCTATCCTTTGTTGTTCCCTGCCTTTATCCACCATTCACCATAACCCACTCCCTACCCAACTTCCAACCAATTGTGGAGTGTCTGACTTCCATGGCTTTGCTTTCAAAGAGCTCTCTACTCTCCTATTAACATCCACGATTAGCAACTACTCTGGACCTAAACCCCTTCTCCAAAATCAATACCAATACCTCCACTTGTTGTTCTGTGACATCTGTGGCCTTCAATCTCTGATGTTCTCTGGTGGTCTATTTGATTTTCCTCATCCTTCTTCTCCAGTATAATATTTTTCCACCTCTTCAGTTCTGAAGAAGAGTCAGATTGGGCTTGAAAATGTTAACTTTGTTTCTCTCTATACTAATGCTGCCATACATGCTGAGTTTCTCCAGCACTTCCTGTTTTCATATCACTAAAATAGATCACCCACTCTTTATCAGATTGTTATTTGTGGGACTTTGCAATATTCTCTTTGGCTGCAGCACTTCCTATATTATACAGTGATGATAATTCGCAAGTGCTTCATTGATTGTGAAACACGTTGGGACACCCTGAGGTTATGAAGTGCATTATACGAATGAAAGTATTTTTATTCTTCCTCCTTTTCTTTGTAACCAGTCCTTTATAGGACCGTTCTGGAGCTCAACGCATCCACAAAAATGTACCATTACAGAAAATCAATTTAAATTCAACTTGCTTGAGAAATTGGTAAAATATCAATGAAAGAAATTGCTGAAATTATCCAAGGCAGCAGCATCACCATAGGAACACTGTGGGGGTGCACTCTAGTCAGGATGAACCGATTTAGTACTGCATGACATCTTGAATTCTATAGTTGCTACACGCAGTGCAACACTGCATAAAAAAAGTGGGGCTACAGCAGTAAATCATGTGCCCCATCAATGGTTACACAGAAAATTGTGTAAGATGTGAATTAGCAAGCAAGCAGTTATCAGAAAGATCAGAGACACCAATCAATGGCACCTTGATTGGTCACTGTCTTTTACATTCTTTTGGCTAAGTGAGGGTTATGGTAAGTCCCTTGGAAGGTCTTTTGCCACACAACGCAATAAGTTTTCTCATCAGATGTTACAAACTGATCTTGTTAAGCACCTATCCCACCGCTATGGTGTCCCTATCATCCATTTCTAACTCCCTCTTACCAAGTGCCATTCTGATAACAACCTGCCACTCAATAGATATCAAGGAATTGACTGGTGGTGTCCAGATCAGAAGTGGCCCTGTGGGCACTGCAGGAATGCCAGGAGCTGCATTCCCCACCTGGGGCCTACTCGAGCTGTTACTGCACCAGTTTCTGGGCCACCCAATTTCACACTGGGTCACAGTCACGATGTTGCAACTGGCAATAGCAGCCTCCCAGTGTCATGGCAACAAGTCTTTGCCTTCAAATGGACCTGGTCTCTCAACACAATCGGGCAACCAGCTATTAGGCACTGAAAAAAAGTCAAGCAGAATGTATTTAACAACCCACTAAAATCATATTTCACTCAAAAGTTCAAATCTACTAAACAGCGAGGCGAAGCACACATAACACACACAAGTTACACTGCAACTATTTGTTGGTCCTGACATAAATTAGCTCTCGTAAGTCAACGATTCTTTAGTCCCACATTAGGACTTATCTCAGAGAGAAAATTGAAGCTAACTAGCCTGAGTACGGGCTGCAGCCGCTTTTCCTTGCTTATCAGGAGCCCTTGAATTGAACTCTTTAGATTCTGGAAACCGCATCAAAATGTAAAATCTCGATTCGCACGAATGCTCACCCCTGACAGGCTTCTTTTTTTAAAGCTGTTGAGTAACCATTATGGGATAAGTTCATCTTTGCAAAAGTAAATGAGAATTTTAGACTTGGTCTACTCAAAGTAGATGGCAATTATTTTTCAAGTGACAATATCTGCACTTTGCTGAATTTCTATTTAATCTGTAATTTCTATTTCTATTTAAGCATGAAATGTAAGAGAATCATTACAAAAGAAGGAATTCAACATAATTTACTTGAAAGATCATTTATTTATTTACAGCTATGTTCTTTATGTTTAATTGCACAGTAAATATGAAGGAGATTTTTTTAGTGGACTCTTACCCACTTTGAAAAATGCAGAGGAATTTGTTTTGGTTTAAACAATAATCAACAAAGTATCATTTTTAACTCTGACTACAAAAAAAAAGCTACTGCACTTTCAGAGGAAATACTGACTTAACTTTAATCTCATGCCAAACGCAGTGCACTTTATTCAAAGTTCATGCCTGCAGAGGCTGGCATGCCACATGATTGGCGTGCTGCATTTCTGTGGACTACTGCCAATGGACCTCTTTCATTATTTTAATGTATATGTATCTGAAATAAATTTAACTCATAATTGCTTGCCATTTAAGTTTCTGACTACAAGAACAAAGCGTCTCCATCAGCTCTAAATGCTTGAGGCACCATTAGTGTTTATACAAAAGTGAAATACTGCAGATGATGGAGTTTTTTAATATTCACTCATGGGATGCGGCCAGCCCAGCATTTATTGCCCATTCCTTGTTCCCCTGGAGAAGTGGTGAACTACCTTTTTGAACCACAGCAGTCCATGTGCTGCATTTTGACCCACAATGCCATTAGGGAAGAAATTTCAGGATTTTGACCCAGCGACAGTGAAGGAACGGTGATACAATAGCGCCTCGACTTACGAACTTAATCCATTCCGGGACCCGGTTCGCGAACCGAAAAGTTCGCGAACCGAAAAGTTCACGAACTGAATCAATTTTTCCCATTGTTCAGACAGCGTAAGAATGCTTGGACGGCTGTTTACAGCGGACGTGCCAAAGACGAACTGAATGAGATCATGTGCGGCCCGAGAGCTTTTGCATTCAATATGCGCGTAGCAAAGCAGAACAATGAAACCACGTGGTCACACACGGGCTTTTTACCTTCGTACCTTCATTCCTACGTTGAAGCAAAATTTTACGTACAATCCTGTTCGTAAACCGATTTGTACATGAACGGGGTTGTTCGTATGTCGAGGCGCTACTATATTTCCAAGTCAGAATGGTTTGGAGCAGAACTTGCAGATGATGGTGTTCCCATGTATCTATTAACCTTGTCCTTCTATGTGGAAGTGCCTTGGGTTTGGAAGGTGCTGAGCTAAGGTACACACTGCCAATACTGAACATCAATGGTGGTGGGAGTGAATGTTTGTAGATGTGGTGCCAAGCATGTGGGCTGCTTTGTCCTTGATGGTATCAAGTTTTAAGCCAGAATACATAGAGGAGAAAGCACCAGCCACACCTGTCACACAACGTGAATGGGAGACCTGAGTGTGTTTGAATTCAATTTAATTCTCCTATATTGCTGATGTGGTTGGACAATGTCAATAATTTTCTTCAGTTACCGTTGGAACAACTTAGAAATTGAAGAAAGAAAGAGAAACATACATTTATTTAGCGCCTTTCATGACCTCAGAATGTCCCAAATCGCTTTACAACCAATGAAATACTTCTGAAGTGCAATCATTGCTGCAAAGTAGTGCAGCATATATCAAGTTCCCATAAACAGCAATGAAATCAATGACCAAACTCTTTGTTTTTGTTATTAGTTCTTGATAAATGTTGGCACAACCATCAGGAGAATTCCTCTTCTCTTCTGTAAAATAGTGCTATGAAATCTGTAAGGCCACTTGAGAAGGCAGACATCGCATCCCATTGATTGCTGCTCTGCCAGTCCCGCACACCTTCAGTATTGCACTGCATTCTGTGTCCAGATTTTGTGCTTCAGACACTGGAGTGGCACTTGAATCCACAGCCATCTGACTCCGAAGCACCAGTTCAAAGGCTGTGATCAATGTGAGTCATACCAACATATAATAGCAGAGTTACTTCTCAAACAGAGTCTTGCATTGGTTGTCAGTTGAACTTACATTTCCCCATCTTTTCACACCAAGCACATTCATACTGTTCCCTTTTCATCATCAGCAGTACCTTGACTGAGTTTTTTGAAGAACTAATGAAGAGGATTGATGTGGGCAGAGCGGTGGATATGATCTACATGGACTTCAGTAAGGCATTCGACAAGGTTCCTCATGATACACTGGTGAGCAAGGTTAGATCTAATGGCATACAGGGAGAACTAGCCATTTGGATAAAGAACTGGCTCAAAGGTAGAAGACAGGGGGTGATGGTGAAGGGTTGCTTTTCAGACTGGAGGCCTATGACCTGGGGAGTGCAACAAGGATCGGTGCTGAGCCCACTACTTTTCGTCATTTATATAAATGATTTGGATGTGAACATTGGAGGCATAGTTAGTAGATGACACCAAAATTGACAATGTAGTGGACATCGAAGAAGGTTACCTCAGGGTACAATGGGATCTTGATCAGATGGGCCAATGGGTTGAGGAGTGGCAGATGGAGTTTAATTTAGATTATTGTGAGGTGTTTCACTTTGGAAAGGCAAATCAGGGCAGGACTTATACACTTAAAGGTAATGTCCTGTGGAGTGTTGAGTTGAGAGTGTGATGCTGGAAAAGCACAGCAGGCCAGGCAGCATCCGAGCAGCAGGAAAATTGCTGTTTCAAAATGTTGATGAACAAAGAGACATTGAGTCCAGGTTCACAGCTCCTTGAAAGTGGAGTCGCAGGTAAACAGGATAGTGAAGAAGGCGTTTGATACACTTTCCTTTATTGATCAGAGTATTGAGTGCAGGCCGTTGGGAGGTTATGTTGCAGCTGTACAGAACGTTGGCTAAGCCACTTTTGGAATATTGTGTGCAATTCTGGTCTCCCTCCGATAGGAAGGATGCTGTGAAACTTGAAAGGGTTAAGTAAAGATTTACAGGGATGATGCCAGGGTTGGAGGGTTTGAGCTAGAGGGAGAGGCTAAATAGGCTGAACTATTTTCCCTGGAGCATCGGAGGCTGAGGGATGACCTTATAGAGGTTTATAAAATCATGAGGGGCATGCATAGGGTAAATAGATAAGGTCTTTTCCCTGGGGTGGGGGAGTCCAGAACTAGAGGACATAGGTTTAGGGTGAGAGGGAAATAATTTAAAAGAGACGCAAGGGGCAACTTTTTCACATAGAGGGTGGTGTGTGTGTGGAATGAGCTGCCAGAGGAAGTGGTGGAGGCTGGTACAATTGCAACATTTTAAAGGCATCTGGATGGGTATATGAATAGGAAGGGTTTGAAGGGATATGGGCCAAATGCTGGCAAATGGGACTAGATTAATTTAGGAGATCTGGTCGGCATGGACGAGTTGGACCTAAGGGCCTGTTTCCGTGCTGTACATCTCTATGACTCTAAAAACGCTCGCTCACCCCACCTCCACTCTTACTTTCTGAAATGTACTCTAGCCTTTCTCCCAAACAGAAACAGTCTACCAGCTGTCAGGTTGCAGGAAGTCACTGGATGAGTGAAGTCCCTCAATCCTCTTGCCAGACACATCAATATTTCACAATGGTTCATGAATAAAGACAACAGATGAACTTTGCAAACTTTTCACAGGAAATTATTGTGTAATACACTGAGAGCTGTAAAGTTTGCTACAATTTTCACTTCAATGGAACAGTCACTTCCTCAACAATTTAGTCCTTAAATTTTGCTTTCATCTCGAACACAGGCCACATACATGTACATAATAATTGTTTTCAACCCCTACTCCAATGGTCATTACACTGCAGTTATCAGTCAATTGACTGTGATTCAGCGAACTGTGAATAGGCTATTTTATCAAACAGGTTCCTTGAGATCTAATTAGCTATTATGGGCCCTGGAGAAGACGGGGAATTAATGCATTGTTTTTCCAATTTCTTTTGTTTAGCTCACAATGCTCAGCAATCTGCTTTATGTTGTGTGCTTTCTGTCTTTCCATATTTTGCTTAGAGCAGGTGGAGGGGAAGAAGAAAACAAAGGACTCTGATAAGAGCCATAATAGAGTCTGGATTACAAGGCCATATAGCATATGATAAGTGCCACTCCTGCTTTAGGTTTACTGGAAGTCTTTCACTTGAACACCATGTTTAAATAATGTCCTCTCTAACATCAGCAGGAGACATGCTGTGAGGGAAGGGATCACAATTCTATAAGAAAGATCTAGGGGCTTGAGAACATGAAAGTGCTTGGTATGCCACCTTATATAATATACTTAGCAAGGTTAGATCTCATGGTATATAGGGAGAACTAGCCATTTGGATACAGAACTGGCTCAAAGCTAGAAGACAGAGGGTGGTGGTGGAGGGTTGTTTTTCAGACTGGAGGCCTGTGACCAGTGGAGTGCCACAAGGATCGGTGCTGGGTCCTCTACTTTTTGTCATTTACATAAATTATTTGGTTGCGAGCATAAGAGGTACCGTTAGTAAATTTGCAGATGACACCAAAATTGGAGGTGTAGTGGACAACGAAGAGGGTTACCTCAGATTACAACAGGATCTGGACCAGATGGGCCAATGGGCTAAGAAGTGGCAGATGGAGTTTAATTCAGATAAATGCGAGGTGCTGCATTTTGATATTGTGTGCAATTCTGGTCTCCTTCCTATTAGAAAGATGTTGTGAAACTTGAAAGGGCTCAGAAAATATTTACAAGGATATTGCCAGGGTTGAAGGATCTGTGCTACAGAGAGAGGCTGAAGAGGCTGGGGCTAATTTCCCTGGAGCATCGGAAGCTGTGGGTGACCTTATAGAGGTTTACAAAATTATGAGGGACATGGATAGGATAAATAGACAAAGTCTTTTCCCTGGGGTCGGGGAGTCCAGAACTAGAGGGCATAGGTTTAGGGTGAGAGGGAAAAGATATTAAAGAGACCTAAGGGACACCTTTTCACACAGAGGATGGTACGTGTATGGAATGAGCTGCCAGGGGATGTGGTGGAGGCTGGTACAATTGCAACGTTTATATCTAAATTAGATTACTTACAGCGTGGAAACAGGCCCTTCAGCCCAACAAGTCCACACTGACCGTCCGAAGACCCATTCCCCTACATTTACCCCTTCACCTAAAACTACGGGCAATTTAGCACGTCCAATTCACCTAACCTGCACATTTTTGGACTGTGGGAGGAAACCGGAGCACCCAGAGGAAACCCATGCAGACATGGGGAGAATGTGCAAACTCCACACAAACAGTTGCCTGAGGCGGGAAATGAACCCGGGTCTCTGGCGCTGTGAGGCAGCAGTGCTAACCACTGTTTGGATGGGTATATGAATAGCAAGGGTTTGGAGGGATATGGGCCGGGTGCTGGCAGGTGGGACTAGATTGGGTTGGGATATCCAGTCGGCATGGACAGGTTGGACCGAAGGGTCTGTTTCCATGCTCTATGACTCTGTGACTCTAACAATCTAACATATATTTCTGAACTGCAAATACTGTGTGCAGTACAAGATCCAATCCAAATAAGATGAATTTGTTCATTTTCCAGAAGCTGCTATTGAATAAATAATAATAATGATAATGATAAATGCTGGATCTTGGAGACGAACTAGCTTCATCTGCTTCTTTTAAAGAGAGAAATGAGCTTGTCATGAACTGCTTAACATTTATTAAGATCATCCAGACGTCAAAAGCTTTTAATATAGACTCGTAATTTTCTGTTCTTTGACCATTCCTTCTGTATCTTAGAAAACTACTTATGATTGACAAATTTTGACTGATTGTGCAATCAGCTCTTTTGATCTTTCTTTGTCTCAGTACAGACTTCAAATGAAGTGAGCATATATGTTTTCTGGAGCTTCATTATTCTCTACTGAATTGCACTTTTCATCGGATGGTTAAATAAGTCAAAACCACTGGAACTGTCACAGCAATATTCAATTTTATGGTTAAATGCCCTCATGTGAGCCAAATTTGAAGGATTATTAAAATTTCTATATGTTTATTGTTTGTAGCGGGGTTCTGCTTACGAGACTTCATGCATTCAATGTAATCCATCAGTTTTGCTGCTCTTCCTTCTGTTTAATGTTACTGATGATTATTTGTAATTTTGAGTCCAAAATATAGTGTCACATCTTCGTCAGTCAAACAGTTCAGTGTTGTATTTCTTGTATTCACCAAAAAGTGGACCTCCTGATCTCATAGAACATATTTCCTTCTGGAGAAGCTCACAACATTAGAGTACAGAAGAAGGCCACTTTGGTCAATGCACCTGCACTGGCTTTTTGCAAGACCAATCCAAAACTAAACCTACTGTCCTGCTTTATCCCCCAACACACTATCTTCATTTGCTCCAAATGTTTACCTCACACCCAGTGCCTATCCTCCCTTAAAGTGTAGCAACAGTCTCAGCCTTAGATAAACCGTGTGGTAAAATACTTTCAGATTAGTTTGTTTGTGAAGTTGTCTTTCTGCTGATGGGGACTTGGCTATAGATGCTGGCCAGGAGAAGAGCATTCTGCCACAAAACTCAATAAGAAATGGCACAAGGATTGATGTGCAGCTGACACAGATAGTACGTAAACTTGCTTAAATTAGAATCCTTACAGTGTGGAAACAGGCCCTTTGGCCCAACAAGTCCACACTGACCCTCCAAAGAGTATCCCATCCAGACCCATTCCGCTACATTTACCCCTGACTCATGCACCTAGCCTACACATCCCTGAACACGATGGGCAATTTAGCATGGCCAGTTCACCTAACCTGCACATCGTTGGATTGTGGGAGGAAACCAGAGCACCTGGTGGAAACCCACGCAGACACAGGGTGAATGTGCAAACTCTACACAGACAGTCACAGAGGCAGGAATTGAACTCAGGTCCCTGGTGCTGTGAAGCAGCAGTGTTAACCACTGAGAGACTGTGCCACCCCATGAATCATGAAGCCAGGCTGAGTATTCTATTGCATGGCCACATGCCTGAGCAAAACTGGAGAGGCTGGTACAAGCTGGCCAATGATTCTTAAAGCCAAACATCAACTCTTATTGGAGAGGTGCATTTTGGCTGGAGCAATCTCCAGTGCTGGTTGCAGATGAGAGTTTGAACAAGAAGAATGCTGAATTATAGCACATCATTGAAGAAAGTAGGCTCTAATTATCCAGCATTGCACTGGGAACCCTGTCACAGAGGAGGAGAGAAATGATTTAGATGCAGAGGGGAGGTGGTTCTCCAGACAAATTCTCACAATGCATTGGAACTGAACAGATATGGGAGTCAAAGCCAGAAGTTTAGACCTCTGAACTTGGTGCAAAGCTGCAAGACTTCACACAAGTGATCAAGGTCAGTGAATACATCTTCTAAATGCCATAAACCAGCAACTCTCCACCAGTTTCAGTATGCCATAACCTCAACAGACTCCATCAATCACAACTCATACCTAACATTCATAGCCACACTATCACATCTCAGAACTTGTAACAGAATTTGAGAACAGCACAAAGGATGCATTAATAGGCTAACTAGCATTCCAAATCACCCTAACAACATTACAGCACCCTCACTGATAAACTTTCTTCTCTCTTGCAGAACAACGTGGTATAGAACTTCAGCAGAATGCCCTAACCAGCAGCTGAGATGTATGGCTGCATGTCCTTAATTCCATTGGAGACCATGTTGATTAACATTTTAATGATAATGGTCAAAAAATCAATCATTCATCAGGGACTAATTCATTCCATGGGTTAGTTTGTTTCAAACAGTGGAACACATTATAAGTTAAGAAACACAATTACAGCAAACTAACTGATCTCAGTTTGTGTAACTTACAAACCTAAAGCAGACTAATGACCAGGAGGAATTACAATAATTTATAGACACAGAATGTGTAGTTCTTAAAGGGGAACACTCTTAAAGGCAAGGTACACATATAACATTAGCCATCATGAGGGAGACTGTGCTTGAGGTCATTGCCAGTGGAACTGAAGTCATTGAAGGTGACCATGTGTTCAAAGCTGAAACTTCTTCTGACATCAGACTACTTTCACATGTCCCAAACTCTTCTGGTTTACAAGCTGAACTTAGAACCATCGCCTTCAGCATCCGCCACGGCATCTATTAACTTCAGACGATTTAAAAAGTAATACAATGACAAACACTTCTACAGTCCAGAAATAACCTGAAAATGGTTTGATGTCTTTAAATAGTGTTGCCGTTAGGCAGGATGGTGGGGATTCAAAGTTAAAGGCCGTTAGCTACAGCAACAGGTTGAAATGAAACTGCTGTCAGCTGCTCAAGGCTACACTTGGATTGGCATTCCAATCTGCTTTTTATGTATATTTTCAATACCCTTTCTCCAACATTCACATCAATAGCATGGGCAGTAGCAGAAGTGTGCAAATATGTGGCAAGTACAGCATATTTTGACACAAATATATATTGAATTTTCTGAAAATAGGTGTACTTCCGTTACTTCTGAATGCGTCTGGATCATTACAAGCAGACTTACAGCTGTTCAGGCACAGTCTGTAAAAGTTAATGATGACTCAGATACAATTCTCTCAAACAATACATGCCCAGCAAACCTCATCTTCATTACAAAGTGGCTGCAGTACATCGTATTACTAGGATACACTCCACTAGCACACTAAGGATATTTGATCAAACAGTGTGTGTGATTGTAATGAGGTCAGCCAGGTGGACCTCATAGAATGCGTTCCCTGATTGGACCAGATTAAGAGCACAATCAGGGAGCCCTGGCTAACAGATGTAAACAGAAGAATCAGACATCCTGTTCACTCTGAGAGGAGGCTCTGAGGAAGCTGAACCAGTGTCAATGATGATTCTTGTGTACATAAAGGGCAACTTGGTGACGGGTTAGCAGCCTTTGTGGAGTTTATCAACCACAATATCAATCATGGCTCAGTTTGTAGCATTTCCTTTTGAGTCAGAAGGTTGTGCCATTCCAGAGACCTGATCAGAAAATCTAGACTTACATTCTGAGGCAGTCGTGTTAGAGCTGCTGCCGGGACAATGAAACATTGAACTAAGATCCTGTTTCCTCTCTCAGATGGACTATTTTGAACCTGCACAGCAGTTTTCTCCCAGCTATCCTGGTTAACATGTATTCCTCAAACTTCATCAAAAAAACAGGTGATCAGGCTATTGTCACGTTGCTGATTATGGAAGCTTACTGTGTGTAGTTTGGCTGCTGCATTTCCTACATGTTTCCATTGATGGAAGTATTGAGAACCAGAGGATATAGATTTCAGATGACTGGCAAAACAAACAATAGTAACATGAGGAAATTTGTTTTTGTGCAGCTAGTGTAAGAGTCTAGCATGCACTGACTGCGAGCATGAGAGAGGCAAGTTGATCATGAGATTGCAGTTTCATTGCAAGACTTTTCCTGCATTTCCTACCACAAAAAGTACCAGAATTCTGGGAACATCATTTCTTCTGAGGCACACAACATTCTGTTCCTTCATTCTTGCTAGTTTAGTTTTCTGGAATTTGATACCTGATACCATTGTAGTGTCAGTACCACCATAAAAAACACAAGGGTTCAATTCTCACCATTGCAGGGCAGGCAATACATGCAGCTTTGCCAACAATACCCACACAACCAAAAAAACAAACATTCAATAAAATTAACAATAGTATTCAGCCCAGCAGGTTTATGCCAGTGTTTATACTCCACACAAACCTCTTCCCATCCTACGTCATCTAACCTTAACAACATAACCGTCTCATTCTTATACCCATAAGTGTTTAGCTAACTTCTCTTCACCTCAACTATTCGTTGTCATAGCACATTGCCATTTAAAGCACTCACTATGTAAAAGGTTTCTGCTGAGTTGCTTATTTGATTCATTAGTGCATTTTTAAGATCTTTAGATATTGACTCACCTATATTTTCTCATGCCTACTTATTGAATACTTCGCAACTTTAAAGACCTCTGTACCATCACTTCTCAATCTTCTCTTTGCTGAAGAAAATAACCTCAGCCTCTTCAAACTTTCCTGATAGACATTACATTTCATCCTTGTTATCATCCTTGTAAATTGTTATTGCACTTCCACTAATGTCTCTGGGTAGAATTTCCTCCTTTTAGGATTAAGTATGGCGCAAGCACATCAGATAGTGACTAACATTCTGCCGCCACCACCACTGCTGAGGTAACTCACCAACTGCATCCCAATTATCTCATTGAGCCTGACAGACGAGCACTGGTGAATTATTTCGATTAGAGTGGTGCTGGAAAAGCCCAGCAGGTCAGGCAGCATCCGAGGAGCAGGAAAATCGGCGTTTCGGGCAAAAGCCCTTCATCAGGAAGGGCTGACGAAGGGCTTTTGCCTGAAATGTTGATTTTCCTGCTCCTCAGATACTGCCTGACCTGCTGTACGTTTCCAGCACCACTCTAATCTTGACACATTTCAAAAAGGGGACAACCACATCAACAACCACAGTTCATGTTTTATATGAAGTAGTTAAGTCAACCCTCATACTTGCAATGATTTTTGAAGGCTTCAAAGGTGGGGGGGGGCAGTGGGGATGGGGAGAAGGTAGCAAAGAGTACAATAGGTGAATGGGGGT
>NC_057738.1:13071159-13121355 GCF_004010195.1 Chiloscyllium plagiosum | reverse complement strand
CATTCACCCATTGTACTCTTTGCTACCTTCCCCCACCCTCCTCTCTGACCTATCACTTCCATCCCCACCCCAATTCACCTATTGTACTCTATGCTACTTTCTCCCCACCCCCACCCCCCTCTCATTTATCGCTCCACCCTGGAGACTCCCTGCCTCTATTCCTGATGAAGGGCTTTTGCCCGAAACGTCGATTTTCCTGCTCCTCGGATGCTGCCTGATCTGCTGTGCTTTTCCAGCACCTCTCTAATCTAAACTCTGGTTTCCAACATCTGCAGTCCTCACTTTTGCCTGGTGAATTATTTAGCCTATCACAGGCTTCAGCACTGCTCTCTAGGTTACCAGAAACGGTTGACCAATCTGAAAGGTCCTCGGAGGATCCAATAGCAAGAAGATAAGCAATTTTATTTTCTTCTTGTGGGCCAAAGTTCAACTGGGTCATAGACATCTTCAGCACAGAAAAAGACTTTTCAGCCTATCATGTCTGCACATGCCCAAACAATCATCTAAATATTCTGATCCCATTTTCCAGCATTTGGCCCATATGCTCGTATGCCTTGGCATCACAAATGTCACACCTTCTTATCTCTTATGAAGGTTTCTGCTTCTATCACCTTTACAAGCAATGGGTTCCCGATACACACCTCCCTGTAGGTAAATGTTTTTTCTCACATCTCCTTTAAACCTCCTGATCCTTAATTTTAATCCATGCCTTCTGGCCATTGATCGCTACATCGGGGGGAACGTTTCTCCCTGTCTACCATCATAATTTTACACAAATCCCCTCTGCAACCTCTCCAGTGTGATTACATCCCTCCTGTCATGTGGATTCCACAACTGCACATAATATTCTCTCAGTGGCCTAACCAGCATGTTATACAGTCAGTTGGAAGGAAAGACATGGCTGTGGGTTTCAGAGGTCTCCTCCTTGCCCTCTATCTGTACCCTCTGATTGGGGTAAATGGTGGCACACCTCCAACCCGGCAGACAAATCATCCTGGTTTCCCAGTCAGGATACCAGCCACCTTTCTTCTCCAAAAAAAGGCAGGCAATCAGTGAAGTGGCAGGTTGAGGCCCTTAAGTGACCTTTGATGATAACTGAAGGTTCATAATTGGTGATGGATAATGAAGTGATCCTTTCACCCAGATCTTAATGGGTGAGAGTGTAAGAAAGGGCTGAGTATTATAGAGAGTGAAATGAGATCAGCCAGATGGACGTCATAGAATATGAGTTCCCTGATTGCGACTATTAACCTAGTCCAATCAGGGAGCCGTAGCTGACAGAAAAGAACAGGGGTGTCAGAATATCTGACACTCTGGAGAGCTGGCTCCAAGGGAGCTGGACAGGTGTCAAGGACTTTCCACCTGTAAATAAACAGTGACTTGGTGACAGGATACCAATCTCCGTGGGGTTATTTCAAGTATCTCTCTAGGGACAACTTGTCCAATTACTTCCCCTTTTCACCACTTCTCTTACCACTTCCAGAAAGAGGAAACATCTGCCCTCTATATACGTTTAATAATATGGAAACTAGTACTGTGCACTGTATGTTCTAACAGTGTCGTTTAAACAAGTTAATTATGACTTCCCTGCTTTTGAATTCTATCCTTCTCAAAATTTTTAATCTGTTAGTTTACAACACATCTTTCGAACTGATGGGACTTGGACCCAAGCCACTGCAGCACATCAGCCCCAATTCTAACCTCCTAAAAATAATTCCCAGAACTTGCTTTGTTTTTCTTCACACTAGCCCAGTGGTCCTCTTACGCTTTTTCACTTCTTTTATTGAACTGTTACTGCACCCCCTCAGTTCCTATGGCTCCCCTACTCCAATGAACTGTCGTTTGAGACAATGTTCTCATTGTTCATTGGTTCAGCTTGCTGTACTCCTGTTCATACCCTTAGCAAGACTGGCTTACATAGGAGAAAATGAGCATGTTGTTTGCCAATGGCTGTTAACCAGAACTCAATAGCCTTACATTGTCTATTAGGTTATACCTTTTCAGTCTGACCGATGCAACCTGTATTTGTGTGGTGGCTCTGTAATACAGAACACTCTGTACAGAAAAGGCCCTTTGGCCCTCGATTCTATCTCACCAAAAATATACTGCTACCTATATTAGTCCCACTTACCCATACTAGGCCCATAGCCTTGAATGTTATGCATCTACTTGTGTATCTTTAAAAAATCAATTGCTCTGATGTATTTCCTGCAGGTTCCTCGACAAAACTGGGTTAAGAGTTGTGAGCACTGACAATGGGTCACAATTGCAGCAATGCTGTGGTCAAATGAGGAAAAAAATGAGGAGGTAACCTGAGAAGGTTAGCTTTCTATAAGGATGACCAATGAGATGTTGTGGAATGAATATCGTTTCAAATGCATAATGACATTATTGCCTGTGTGGCAGTCAGTCAGTGTTACACTGAATTGTCAGCCTACATTAGGTGTTCAAATCAGTCACATAAGTTTGACTGGTAGACTCAGAGGTCTTTGCAAAAGAGTGCTCCAGGTTTAATGGTTAATATTTACCAACATTGCTGAGACATTGTCAGTTCTTGGTCACATTTCTGCTTGTGGGATGTTGCTTTGGGGGTGAATTCACTGCGACATTCCGAGTTACTTCATTGGCATTTGGACTGCCTGAGGTCTTAACAGCTGTTATATGTATGTTATATCAAGGTAATTTCTGTCTTTTTTCTCTCTTTCCCAAAAGAACCTGCTGACACATTAATGGGCTAAATTTTCCAGGTGTCACAAAGATGGGCTTGGATGTGGGACGAGGGAGTCAACTTTCCAACATGTTTCCACTTCCAAGTGACTTTACTACAGGCAGAGTCTGCCCAGCAGACAGATATAGCTGTATAGTTAATGAGGCTTGATTAATTGCCCCCTTCAGATTGACGTGGGGACAGTGCTTGGATCTTGCTGAGAACAGAAGGGATTCCCCACTGAGACAGAAACCCAGTGGTTACCAAGAGGCAGCCTCCAGGTAGCAAGCCAGAGAGTCATCACAAGCTCTGGCTGACAGACTGTCTCAGTAGTGTCCATCTCTCCCAGAGCTAGCTTAATCCATCACAGCAGGGTACACCCTTCCATCAGACCTCCTGCTTTCTGGGTCTGTTCACCATCCTCAATCTGACAGGCTCCTGACAGCATCTGGGAAGAAAGATCACCATGCTGCCACAACCACTTCTAGATTCTCAACCTGGAACTGAGGCCAATGTTGAAAATTGCATGGCAATCACGAAAATTCAACCCATTAGGTTGTAGAATCGTATAATTTTATACATATTTTGTACATGGCTTTTTTTGTATATTATTTATAATATTGTTTAAATCAAGCTCAAGGTGAATAAAATTGAAGAATTTTCAGGTTGGAGGAAGGTTAGTCGTGGCGTTTCCCCATTTTCCTGTTATATATTATGTGGAGGTGTCGGTATTAGGCTGGGGTGGACAAAGTTAAAAATCACACAACACCAGATTATAGTCCGACAGGTTTATTTGGAAGTACAAGCTCTCCAAGCGCTGCTGCTCCTGTGTCAGGTGGGTAGCGGGGCAGGATCATGAGATACAGAATTTATGGTAAAAGATCAAAGAGTCACAAAACGGATGCAAGATGTTGAACAAACCTAGACTGCTATCAAGTCCTTAATTACTTAGAATGGGGATGCGGGTTTCGATTTGTTAATATATAAATCCCAGAACTTCTTTCAAGTCACGTTCCCAAGATAACTTAAGTTTTATAAAAACAAGGTGACACCTCAGCTCAGACAATGCATTAAAGATGTAAGGTTAGCATCTGTCTGTATCCCAACTCATTCTATTTCCAAAGTAGGAATCGATAAGTTGTCACATGGACTGATTGCCTATAGATTGTGTGCTTTTTGAACAACATAGAATGTATCTGCAAACACAAATCTGCAAATGCAAATTCGTCCCATAGACTTATGTGTGTGTGTGTGTATGCATGTGAGGGAGTGAGAGAGTGAGAGAGAGGGAGAGAGTGTGTGTGTGTGCATGAGTTTGACGGAGTATATGCCTGTGAGAGGGAGTGTGCATGAATGTGAGTGTGGGTGTGTATGTGTGTGTCTGAGAGAGAGCATGTGCATGAGAGAGGGTCTGTGTGAGTGTGATTGGCTGTAAGACTTTGTGTGTAGGTGTGTGCATAGTGTAGTGGCGTCACCTGTAGTGTGACATGAATCCAAGATCCCGGTTGAGGCCATCCACATGGGTACCAAACATGGCTGTCAGCCTCTGCTCGAAGACTCTGCGTTGTTGCATGTCCTGAAGTTCGCCTTGAAGGACGGTCACCCAAAGATCCGAGGCTGAATGTCCTTGACCACTGAAGGGTTCCTCGACTGGGAGGGAACATCCCTGTCTGGCGATTGTTGCATAGTGGTAAAAACAATGACTGCAGATGCTGGAAACCACATTCTGGATCAGTGGTGCTGGAAGAGCACAGCAATTCAGGCAGCATCCGACGAGCAGCAAGATCGACGTTTCGGGCAAAAGCCCTTCATCAGGAATCAGGATTGTTGCACAGTGTCCATTCATCTGTTATCGTAGCATCTGCTTGATTTCGCCAATGTACCATGCCTTAGTGTATCCTTGCATGCAGTATATGAGATAGACAACGTTGGCCAAGTCACATGAGCATGTGCCACGCACATGGTGGACGGTGTCCCCACATGTAATGGTGTATCCATGTCGATGCCATGACAGGGTTGTACGGTGTTGTTGTCTTTGTTGTCCTGAAGGCTGGGCAGTTTGTTGTTAACAATGGTCTATTTAAGGTTTGGCAGTTGTTTAAAGGTGAGAAGTGGAGGTGCAGTGAAGATCTTGGTGAGGTGTTCCTCCTCATCGATAATGTGTCGCAGGCTGCGAAGAACATGGCATAGTTTTGCCGCTCCCAGGAAGTATTGGACGATGAAGGGTACCCTATCATTCGTATCCTGTGTCTGTCTCCTGAGGAGGTCATTACTGTTTCTCGCTGTGCACGTCAGAAATGGCGATCGATTAATTGAGCATCGTATCCCATTCTTATGAGGGCGTCTTTCAGCACCTACAAGTGCCCATCGCATTACACCTCATCTAAACAGATGCTGAGTATGCTAAGACTTATCCATAAGGGATGGCTGTTCTAATATGTTTAGGGTGGAAGATAGAGAAGTGCAGCATCGTGGGGGTATCTGTGAGCTTGCAGTAGAGTGAGAGACTGAGGTGTCTGTCCTTGATGGAGATGTGTACGTCCATGAATGAGACTGATTCTAAAGAGTAGTCCATGGTAAATCTGATAGTCAGATGAAACATGTTGATATAACTGTGTATTTGTTTCAGTGACTCCTCTCCATGTGTCCAGAGGAAGAAAATGTTGTCAATATATCTGGTGTATAGTGCTGGTTGGAGCTCCTGTGTCGCAAAGAAGTCTTGTTCAATGCTTTGATCTTTTACTATAATTACTGTGTCTTATGGTCCTGCCCCACTAACTACCTGACATAGAAGCAGCGCTCCAAAAGCTTCCAAATTAATGAGATACAGGGGACGATTTCAATATTTGCGGATGATGCAAAAGTTGGGAGAATTGTAAACGGTGAGGAGTACAACATAGAAATTTATCAGGACATTGACAGGTTAGTGGACTGGGCAGTTAAGTGGCAAATGATATGCAATACAGAGATTATGAGGTGATACACTTTGATGCAAAGAATGTGCAGAGATGTATAACTAAAGGGCATTATTCTAAACATTTGTAGAACCAAAGGGAGCCATATATTCATAAGTAATTACAGGTGGCAGGACAGATAGAGTGAGCTGTTACTAAAACTCTAGATTTCACTAATAGGAGCACAGAGGACAACAACCAGGAGGTTATATGGAACTAGAACAGATAGTGGTGAAACCTTAACTAGAGTATTGTGCACAGTTCTGGGGACTGCATTTGGAAAGGATGTGGATGCATAAGAGAAAGTGCAGAAACTATTTACAAGAATGGTTCCAGGGATGAGAAGCTTCAGTTATGAGGAAAGATTGAGGAGTTGGAACAGGTTTCCTTGGAGAGAAGACAACTGAGGAAAAGGTTTTCAAAATCATGACGAGTCTGGACAGAGTAGATAGGGGGAAACTGTTCTCACTCATAAGTGGATTCAGAACCAGAGGTCATAGTTTTAATGTTTTGCAAAAGAAGTAAATGTCAGATGTGCTAAAGCTTTTTTGCACATGAAGCAGTTGGGGTTTGGAATGCGTTGATGTGTAGTGGAGTCTGGTTCAATTGGTTCAACATTGAAGAGGGCATTAGAAATTTATTTAAAAGAAAATAAAGTGCAGGATTCTAGGAAAAGGCAGGAGGCTGACGCTAAGGTAAAGTATTCAGTGAGCTGGTGCAAGCACGACTGGCCAAATGGCCTCCTTCTGTACCAAAACAATTTTGCAATTCTGCGTTAACAATAGATCAGCATTTTACATTTAATATTTTCTGGAATAATTCAATTATGAGAATGGCAACTTGTGTGTAAGACTAAAGCTTTTCACAGACATTCACTTAAAAGCCAGAGGATGTTACAAAAATAATAGGGTCTGAATAATAATAATTAATCATTTTGGTGTCTCGGCAAATATAATTGACTGTGAACACCAACCATTTCTTGCTGATATTTTCATTTGCTATCCACCCATAAGTGAATTCCCTGCCACCCTCGGTGAGATTTCTCCATGCCACCCACCATCTTAATGTAGCATGATCCCTTTTAGATTCCTCCCCCATTCTACTCACCTGCAAGCCCTAGCCTGAACATCTACCACTAATGTTTTCTATTAATAAAATAAATATTCCTGCAAGCAGTAGGACTATTACATAGATTTTTTCATGCACATATGCACATAAAGACAGGAAACTGAGG
The DNA here is from genome assembly GCF_004010195.1 of Chiloscyllium plagiosum. Classification (NCBI taxonomy): domain Eukaryota; kingdom Metazoa; phylum Chordata; class Chondrichthyes; order Orectolobiformes; family Hemiscylliidae; genus Chiloscyllium; species Chiloscyllium plagiosum. Next base: position 13,114,460 of record NC_057738.1, on the reverse strand, counting down.
CTTGCAAATCAAAAAGAAACATCCCACAGCATAAAGCCTTCAAAGCACTCATTTTTGGCAAAATGTGCATAAACATATCCTAAACAATAATTTCCGTGGGATTTGGTGTGCCTCATTACCACAGTTTCATTCATAAAACCCTGCATACCTGCATGAAGACTTCACCTTCACTCAGAACAATCACACACGCTATTTTCTTCCCTCCACCCTCTTCTTTGAAAAACATCTTCTTAACCATGGCCCACCCAAGGAGCGAATTGTGCAAGAAGCCGGTTCCCTCAGCAAATAATAGACACAGTGGGTCACCTGCCAAAAGCCTTCAGTATTGGAGGAAGTCTGTTTTAATTAACCCTGAACATATCAGATTTCAGGCCACATGTGCGTGAAAAGTGATTGATGTTAGAAGAACCTGATTCAGCCACCGGCACCCGATATCAAATTTTAAAACTAAAAGTGCAATGAAACACCGTTTTGCCAATTGCATTCAGCTAAAATGTCACGATACAAAAGCTGTCTTATTTTCTGTAGAACTTTGCAGCAGCTTTCAACTTTATTCATGATACTGGGTAGGTGTCAGCCATGACTCAGCTGGCAGTGTTTGAGCCTCTTGACATAGAAGCTGGGTTCAAGCTCAGTTCCAAACACTTTAACACAATAGTGAGACGAACTGTCAAGTGCAGTACTGAAAGGTGTTATCTCTTACAGCCATAATTCTATCATCTCAGGAAGTGGTGGAGGAGGAGTTAGGAAGAGCAAATAAATAGGTAGGTTAGCTGTGAGGATATACCCACCACCTCAGACATTCACTTCTGTGTGGGAAGGACCATGCTCAACCTTCCTGTCCCACACCAATTAAGGCCCTTAAGTGGTCAATTAATAAAACTGCCTGCCTATTGAGGTTGGTAGGTTCTCAGTCTTCCTTGATCTGGACATGATGAGGGGCACAGGTGATAGTGAAGGGTATAGCCACTGTGCCCTTGTCTTCACACTCCCAACTCCCCTCTCCCCCAAGACCCCACTCTGCAATTCATTCTCTCGACCAAGCCTTACGCATACACAGGATCTGTTCAGATGAGGAGGAACGCGACGAACACCTGGATGTGCTGAAAGACGCTCTCATAAGATATGATGCTCAACTCATTGATTGCCAGTTATGACATGAAACAGTGAGAAACCGTAATGACCTCCTCAGGAAACAGACATGGGATACAACCGATAGATACCCTTCGTTGTCCAGTACTTCCTGGGAGCAGAGAAACCATGCCGTGTTCTTTGCAGCCTGCAACACATTATTGATGAAGATAGGCATCTCACTAAGATCTTCCTTACGCCTCCAGTTCTCCCCTTTAAACAACTGGCAAACCTTAAACAGACCATTATTCGCAGCAAACTGTCCAGCCTTTGGGACAACATCGACCACAATACCATACAACCCCGTCATGGTAACCACTGCAAGACATGTCAGAGTGTCGACATGGAAACAACCATTACATGTGGGGACATGACCAACCATCTGCCCAGCAGGTACTCATGTGACTCAGCCAACGTTGTCTATCTCATATTCTACAGTCAAGGATGTCCCGAGACATGGTACATTGGCGCGACCAAGCAGACACTACGACAACGGATGAATGGACACCATGCAGCAATCACCAGACAGGGATGTTCCCTCCCAGTCGGGTAACACTTCAGCACTCAAGGACATTCAGCCTCGGATCTTCGGGTGAACGTCCTCACAGGCAGACTTTAGCATACGCAACAATGCAGAGTCTCTGAGCAGAGGCTGATAGCCAAGTTTGGTACCCATGGGAATTGCCTCAGCCGGGATCTTGGGTTCATGTCACCCTACAGGTCACCCCACCAAACTATACACTCTCACTCATGCACAAGTACACACATATACACAATTATACTCACACAGACTCTGTTACATACACACTCTCTTTCACACACACACACACTCACATGCACACCCTCTCACGGACATATACTCTGTCACACTTGTGAACACACTCTCGCAAGCACACACACATGCACACACACACTCTCACACACACTCTCATCCCAATGCACACTCTCTCTCTCCACCAACCCCTCCACACACACATATAAGTCTCTGGGGTGAATTTGCATTTGCAGATTTGTGTTTGCAGATACATTCCATTTTGTTCAAAAAGCACACAATCTGTAGGCAGTCAGTCCATGTGGCAACTTATCAATTCCTACTTTGGAAATAGAACCAGTTAGACTCAAGGTTGGGATACAGACAGACTCTAACCTCACACCTTTAAGATATTGTCTGAGCTGAGATGTAACCTTTTTTTTATATTGATAAAACCTTAAATTGGCTCAGGACTGTGACTTGAAAGAAGTTCTGGAATTTATGTAATAATCAATCAAAATCTGTATCCCCATTCTAAGTAATTAAAGACTTTACAGCAATCTAAGTTTGTTCAATACATCGCATCAGTTGTATGACACTTTGAGCTTTTACTATAAATTCTGTGTCCTTTGATCCTGCCTCACTCATTACCTGACAAAGGAGCAGCAGTGATCTGAAAGCTTGTACTTTCAAATAAATCTGTTGGACTATAACCTGGTGTTGTGGGATTTTTAACTCTCTTGAAAAGTCACTGCCCAGTTCTCCAGTGTTGCTGTGATACCTGCAATCCCAGCCTTGGCCTCATCCTTGGAAGTGATGCTGCTGCTCACAGAGGCTGCCAGCAACTTCAGTCAGTGCAGGACATTACTGTCTCAGGAAGTGATGTGACTGGAGACCACTTACATGCATAACAGGTATTTGATCTTGCAGACTTTTTCATTGCTAGTATCCTACTCGTAATGGTATCAACCCTTCTCTTTAACTCATAAATGGAAAAACCCAGATTTCATTTATTACTGTAGATAGATGTCAATCATATTTCAGTTAATAGTACTTTATAATCTGACTCTTGAGGTGCTGAATTCAAGTCTCATTCCAAGGTTTCAGTGAAAAAGCAAGGCTGACATCATGGTGCAGTTTTGAGAGTACTACACTGTCAAAGATGCTCTTATCAAGGTGACACATTAAAATGAAGCCTCAGCTACTTGCCTGATTTCAGGTAAAAGATTGTACAGCACTATTTTGAAGGAAAGTATGAGAGATATCCCTAGGGTCTTGACCAGTAATTACCCCTGAATCAATGTCACAATAATAACTTATCTGGTCATTCTCACATAGCTGTTTGTGTGAGTTTGTTGTGTGTAATTTGGATGCTACAACTCCTACATTACAACATTAACTATGCTTCAAAAAGTATTTCATTGTCAATAAAGTACTTTGAGATGTCCAATGATCATAAAGCATATATAAATGTAAACGTTCTTAGACTGTAAAGTAAGACTCTGCTTGTCACATCAGGGGTCACAGAAGCTCCAATAACACTTACTTCAAGAAAGAGTATCCTGACCAACATATCTATCAACCAACAACACTTAGAACGAAATTGATTCTCTACTCACTGCTGGTTGTGTGAATTTACTTACCACAAATCAATCTCCATGCTTCTTAATAAAACAGTGATTGTAATTCAAAACTTCCTCACTGGCTGTAAAATGCTTTGGGACGTTCTGAAGTTAAGAAAGGTACAATGTATGTAAATTTACTTTTCTTTCTCTCTTTTGTTTCTCATAGTTAAAAACACACACACGCCCTGGAAGACAGCGTTAAATTCACAGCCCACATGCAATGTACGTACTGCTCAGAGACAACACAAGGTCAGGATAATTATCTTTCCTCAACAATTAGCCTATTCAACTGTAAGTGGCAGTGTAGTGTACTCAATTTATTATCTTGTTCTACACTGAGGTTAAATGCGGGTTGTTTTGGAGTGAGTCTAGAAAAACAAGTTCCACAATAGTTTTAATCAAGCTTTTACGAGGTACAAGCAGGATACGTGGCACTTTGCAGCATTCTCCCATGACTTTGTAATTATAGTTAGTTCAGAGCACTTCAAAAATTTCCCTTCAGTATGTATAGGTCACCTTCTGGAGTATGGTTCAACACCCAGTCTACAGGGAAAAGATTTTGTTATATCCTTGAGATTTTGTTTTGCTGCGATTTGCATAACAATATGTAGCAGCACGTTTTCATGGGAGCATCTGATTACCAAAGACGTACAAGGATTGCACATGAGATGGATAAAAGACATTGAATTGTTTGTTCAGCTGTGATCCTATTGAATGGCATGGCAGGCTCAATGGGCTGAATGGCCAATTCCTACACCTATTTCCTTAACCACATCCTGCATCTGACAACATGTACAGGTTCATTCCATGGACTCCTCGAGGGAAATCTTTAAAAGCCTCCACTCAAAAACAATGTCAAAGTTTCATATGCTCCACTAGAGCCAAGCATTGATTACTGATTGTGTAAGTATGATTAAAACTTTGTACAGAAATCTTCCTAAAGTTTTGGGTGTGCCTCTGTTCTCCTTCAGTACCACCTCGTTCTATTTCCATTTCCCATCATTGTCTCCATATTGGCAAGGGAAGTAGGTGGACATAGGGGTAATAACATACCTGAAAAGTTCAAGAGTGAGAAGCCAGAGAATGACTAAAGATCGGATGATAGGGAGTGAGAGAGAGAGAGAGACAGAAAAAAAAGACAGAGAATGAATGGCAGAGAGCATCCATATCGAATGAGAGACAAAAAGAGAAAACAGTAGACAGAGGGAGGAAGTGTACTCAGAAATAAGACAGAGAAGAGTACAACCAATAATGGGGCAGAATCACGAGAAAGGTAGCAAAAGAGAAATGGATTATATGAGGAGACAGTGTCAACTAGATTGAAGAGCCCACAAAAATGGATGCAGGGATCACAATGTGTTTGATTATCCCGTACTCCCACAGATTTCAATGCATGCCAACTTTGTGAGCCATGCCAAACTGAATGATTTTAGCTTTCAGGAGAAAGTGTGGACTGGGAGAAACTGATTTCAGCTTTCAGCCAACACAAATTGTATTTTTGATTGATTACATACAACAACAGAAACACAAGAACATGATCATCAAGTATCCCTTAAAATGCTTGCACTATCCAAAACTAGTCTGCATTTTAGATGAACTGTATTGTGGCTTGAGCAGTTGTGCAGGGAGTGACTCCCCTGTCCACAGAATGGCAGCTTCACATCATTGTCATTCCAACACTGACTCAACAGCAGCTGCCCATGCCAAGATGGCACAGACTCAGCCAGGCCTTCTAGACCTAAACCTTCTCAAAGTCATCCCTTTGTTGTCATTCATTCATAGGATGTGGGCATCACTGGCAAGTCCAGTCCTCTAAGACCGGTCTGTGTGGCATTGATGGAGTGAGTTGAGTATCATCAGCATAAATGTGGAACCTGATATTGTATTTCTGGATGATGTTGCAGGGGGACAAGATCTCGATGAAAATTAGGGGGGTGAGAGGAGAAATTTAGGGACCTCAAAGATAACCCTGGAGAATCAAGAAGAGAACTCACAGCTAGTGATTAGCTACAATTTGACAGGTAATAATGAAGGACAGAGTAGCTGCAGCCTCACTAATCGAGATGCCGAGGAAAAGTGGAGGTTGGCCTGATCAGTGGTGTTCTGGATCAATGGTGCTGGAAGAGCACAGCAGTTCAGGCAGCATCGAGGAGCTTCAGCAAAATCGACGTTTCGGGCAAAAGCCCTTCGTCTTATTCCTGATGAAGGGCTTTTGCCCGAAACGTCGATTTTGCTGAAGCTCCTCGATGCTGCCTGAACTGCTGTGCTCTTCCAGCACCATTGATCCAGAATCTGGTTTCCAGCATCTGCAGTCATTGTTTTTACCTTGATCATTGGTGTCACAAGTTACAGATAAGTCAAGGAGGTTAAGGAAAAATAATTTACATTTGTCACCTTCACATACTGATAGTCAATTGTGACTTCAATAAGAGCTGTTTCAGTACAATGACAGAGTCAAAAAACTGATTGAAGAACGGAAGACGGTAGCTGAAGAGAAAGAACAATTACAACACGAGCTCACACGAGAACCATACAAAATGTTTATAGCCTCATAAAGATGTTTAAATGCAGCTGCACAACACTGATATCCTGATTTTAACCAGTGGGTTGGAAATATTCGCTGCAATTTTAGAATTCAGCTCAATAGCCAGCTGTTTTTTTTATCCAGAAGACAGTGGAGGCTGCACTTCCCACTCCTTTCCCTGGGGAACCCCACCACAAAAGAAAAGTAGAAAGGGATTTAAAAGTGGTTCAGTTCCTGCAGCTTCAGAGGGCAACTTTTATGCAATTTGTGGTTGCAATAATTGATATGTTCCGACTCCATTATTTCAATGCTTTTGTTACTGACCTCCCACTTTGCACCTTCTGTAAACTTAAGGTCATCCAAAACTCTGCTATATTCCATATCACTGTATCCTGACTCCTATATCTTGCATATTCTGCTGTATAATTCAACCACTATTTTGCCTATTTTGGAGCTAGTTTTCAAAATGTTCCTTCTTGTTTTCAAATCTATCATGCCTCTCAAGCCCTCATAGGTAGATGCCAGTAATCCCAAGGCACTATTCAACTATGACAACTTGCATGTATTTAGCACCTTTAACCTAATTAACTCACACCAAGTCTCATTCAATCATCCAATTCAGTAATTCTAAAAGCTCTGTGGCTCTCCAATTCTGGCCCCTTGCCATTGCTCCACCATTGGCAGCCATACTTTCAGCTGTTTGGCCCAATGCGCTGGGATTCCCTCTGTATATCTCGCCACCTCATTACCCTTTGTGAGTCCTTTGAACTGTTTCTTAAAAGATACCTGTAAAGTGCCTTGGGAGGTCAAGCAGGGCCTTTGTAGCATCCCTATCTCGAAGTCAGAAGCTCTGGTTTCAATCTCAATTGAGGACCTGATGGCAAAGGAAGGTATGCATATAATGCAGCCAAACACACTGAGTATCAATCCGTAAGTCTTTCCAACATACACCAATGGCAAATGGTAAGAATAGGAGATGGTCCTAGGCAGTTTTCCACAGAAGGAATGGCAAATGACTGCAGTGCTTTAACAAGCATTACAACAGACCAACACAAAGGATAACCTTAACTCTCATATCCCAATCAGCCCTTTCCTTGCTGATTGCATACAAGTACTAACTGACGTCTAGTACTGACCTATCTTCCTTCCTCCTGACCCCACTAGAACCCCAGGGTACTATCAGTTGTGGCCTTAGTGCAACCTGATAGGAGGGCAGGTCATGGGAGCAAAATGATCTTCCCTCCAAACAGTATCCAACAATAGAGACTTTCGTCTTGGTCACACTCAACCAAAATTACGACCATTCACATCTTTTGGGGTCCTTTTGACCTTTAAATGCAGAGACAGGAGACTTCAGGTGCTGGAGTGGTTTATCGAATGTTACATTACCCAATCCTCCTTAGGACCATGAGTCACTCTTTGTGCCCGCACACTGCCTGACTGCCTAGCTGACAGCAATCCAGGAAAAATGAGATGTTTTATGATACAGTCAGACAGCCAGATGGAAGTCCTGCCCAGCCAATAATACTCCAAAGTGGAAATCAAGACCTGTGCCTAGCGCTATATGATAAGCACCATTGCTTCTTAATGTTTTAAAAAGAGTGGCTGAAGTTTGGGAACTGTCACTGATTATATCTATTTCCTTCCCTCTATTTTTTAATTATTTCACAGGGTGAGAGTATCACTAACAGGACCAGAGTTTCTTGCCCATCACTATTTTCCCTTGAAAAGGTGGTAGTGAACCATCCTCTTGGACACGCAAACTTGAACTGACGAAGATCCATTCATGGTTCTGTTGGAAAGAGAGTTCCGGGATTGTGACCCAGTTACACTGAAGGAACTGCAATATGTTTCCAAGTGTGTGACTTGGAGGGTGATCGTGTCGCATGCAGCTGCTGCTTTTGGCCTTCTATATGGTAGATGTCACAGGTTGGAAAGATGCTGGTGAAGGAGAGCTAGTGAGTAACTGTTGTGTCTTTTGTAGATGGTACACACTGTTGTCACCGTACTCGGTGGTGGAGGGAGTGAATGTTGACAGCGGTGCATGGAGTGCCAATGCAGCAGGCCCGTGAAGACACTTATACTTTCATTCCATGGATATCAGCACCAGTGTCTCACTAAGTGACAGAATTCACAATTGAGTTGATCAGCAGCTGTTTACGGGCCATTCAACCCAGTGGTAGAGTTGGGTTTGCTTCTGAAGCTTGCTCTACTATGGAGATAACCATTTGTCAGCTACCTTAACACAGCTTTGGGGAGGACCAGTGGAACTTGACACTATCTTGACTATAAAACCCAACTACTCAGCAAATTTTAATTCAGTGAAATCTTTTTTTACAAATGGATGTGATGCTCCCAATATCTCAGTTCTATATTCCTCTCATCCTAGCCTCATCCATCACCAATTTCCTTCTAGAATTGCCTCGCTGCAGTTCTCCATTTCTCTGTCGGTTTTAGATGCTTCTGAAAAACCACCTCTTTAACCAAGCTGTTGCTCACTTGTTGTGGTTTCCCTTGTGGGGTTCTCTTTGCCCTTCCCATAAAGTAATTTTGCAGTATTTTAGAATGTAAAAAATCATTACATGACAGAAGGTTGCTGGTGTGAATGACAATACTCGTTATTTTACCAGATGGGCCAACCGGGAACGTGCCTGAGCTTTTCAGGGTAACTGGGTTAATTACAGCAACAGGAAATCCATAGCAATTGGGCTCAATCTTTGTTGCCAGGCAAGTGGGGGCAGGGAGGGGTGGGGCAGTGGGAGTTACATTAGACAGGGTGCCTGCACCTCAACCATACCCAGCAAGTTAAATAAAACAAACCAGTGTGCTTCAGGTGTCCAAGAAACGATGTTCCATGCGTGTAGAGTGTTCTAGGGAAGAGAAGCAAACAGATTTGAAAAGAACGTGGATTGTCACACCTGGCTGGAAGAGATCACTTGGCCGAGGCGAGAATAAAAAGTGAGATGTCAACACCAACTGCCAAGCACAGAGAGCTAGTAATGCTTGGCAAAGACTGGGGTGATGGTGCATGAAACTTTGTGAAGAAGTGACTTTACTGCAAGGTTTTGGATCAGGATAGAGCTGGTGAATGAATGGCATGCCAGCAAGGACAGCATCTGAGACATCATTGCTCAAGGAGATTAATCAATGAAACTTCTGGTAAGATGTCGGTGGAGTCAACCGTCCAAGCCTGGGGCTGCCAGCTCAGCACCATCCTCATGACCTGTCCTACCTGCCAATCTTCCTTCCCACCTATCCACTCCACCCTCCTCTCCGACCTATCACCTTCATCCCCACCTCCATCCACTATTGTACTCTTGGCTACCTTCTCCCCAGCCCCACCCCCCTCCCATTATCTCTCCATCCCGAAGGCTCCCTGCCTCATTCCTGGTGAAAGGCTTTTCCTGCTCCTCGGATGCTGTCTGACCTGCTGTGCTTTTCCAGCACCACTCTAATCTTGGCTAATCTTGTTTTTATTTCTCTTCTATTTTAGTTTACTTCCCTCTTGGAAGAGCTCAATCACAGTGATAACAACAGTAGCGAAGAGTGGGCCCAGCAGCACAGACTCATATGACGGTGTCAGAAGCGAGTTTGGGTTCCCAGCAACTTCTGCATCCTTGAAATGGTCCTAGAGGCAACCCATGCCTGCTATGACAGAGGCAAGTTTGGGCCCAGTACAAGACCCGGCAGCATTGTCAATGGTTGCATCAGCGAGGTGGGCCGAAGCAGACTCATGGCGGTGGCAGTGTCAAGTTGGGCCAGTGCAACAATGGTGGCAGCTGCATTGGCAAAGTCAAGAGAGGATTGATAGTGGTGAGGGTGTCGGGAGAGGCGAGATGGTGCTGAAGAGGGTAGACGTTTGTTCCAGCAATGGTGACATGGCGAAGGCGACTCATGGTTGGCCATTAGGCCTATGGCCCACAAAAGAGCACTTAACAAGAAGGACTTTAAAGTTGGACAATTTCTTTAGTGCTTCATTTTTCTGCCTTTTCACTCTATGTTTCATTTTTTCTGTGTTTTAAAATACTGCCGAAGACTGATGACACTGTACAACACATTTCACTGCATTTGGTAACAAGATACACGTGACAATAAATAAATCCATGAAAGAGAAACAGGATTCTAAATCACAAAAGAATTAATGATGGAAGGAGGATGTTCAGACTATCTTAATTCATTCATTCAATCCTCCTTATTGAAGCATCCAGCATTTTCTGAAATGTCCATGAGTTTTCATCATAATCACTCAGTATGTTTAATCACCTCTTATCTGAAGAACTTGCTCACATTCATCCTAATTTCTGCCCTTTATTGGTTTGAGGCTGTATTCCTTTGAGGAGAAAGTGAGGTCTGCAGATGCTGGAGATCAAAGTTGAAACTTTATTGCTGGAACAGCACAGCAGGTCAGGCAGCATCCAGGGAACAGGAGATTCGACGTTTCGGGCACAGGCCCTTCTTCATTCCTGAAGAAGGGCCTGTGCCCGAAACGTCGAATCTCCTGTTCCCTGGATGCTGCCTGACCTGCTGTGCTGTTCCAGCAATAAAGTTTCAGCTGTATTCCTTTGTCCTAAGCAACATTCCAGAATTGGGAATGGGAAAGGTCTTGGCAAAGCTTGGGAGGACCAAGTGAAGCATAAACACTGACATTGGCCTAAATCTCTGCTAACATGTGCATGATGTCATTCTGAAAGATGAGATGGGGAGAAAAAGAGCCAGCTTAGGTATTAATGAAATGCATTGATGCAAGAATGAGAGGCCCCTAAAGATGTTCGTGCTATCAGAATTAAAGATATGGGAGAAAGCTGGAGTTGGTAATTTTTGCTCTTAAATTGATGCTGAGCTGGATGAACTTAATTAGATGGTTAGAAATATCAGGGAACACTTTTGTTCTTCAGAAACACACGACAATAGAATTTTATTAGAAAGCAGGATTATCCTGACTTTCCTTTTACCACTGAAGTTGAGCATAGCACCTTAAAAGTGTTTTCTTATGCCTGCAGTCATTCCTACATCCATGAAAAATCAAGGGTGTAGTGTCTATGGAGTTGTACAGGCTCAGACTTGTGCCCCTCACTCTATGATACAGCAGACAGCAACTTGAGAAAGTGGCATGGTGGCTCAGTGGTTAGAACTGCTGCCTCGCAGCACCGGGGACCCAGGTTCATTTTCAGCCTCGGGCAACTGTCAGTGTGGAGTTTGCACATTCTCCCCGTGTCTGCATGGGTTCCCTCAGAGTTATCCGGTTTCCTCCCAGAATCCAAAACTGTGCAGGTTAGGTGGATTGGCCATGGAAAATGCAGATTTACAAGGATAGGGAAAGGGGGTGAGTCTGGGTGGAATGCCGTTTGGAGAGTCAGTGGGACTTGTTGGGCTGAATGGCCTGTTTCCACACTGTAGGGATTCTAGGCAAAGCCTGCACTTTGGGCTTTGGGTAAAAGGTTGCTGAATAACTCTGCTTTAAATGAAGCATCAGAGTAGCTGCGGTAAAAATCCCATCTATACGATGATAAGGCACTGAAATTCTTTCCTAAGAGCAAATGTGAATTTGGAGCCTGACTGACATACTTAGACATTTCACATACACCAAACATTCTTGGCAGGGACTAAAGATCTGCACATGCTGTACCTCAGAACTAAGAATTACTTGATGTACTTTCTCAAATGCTGCCTAACTTTGTTTAAGAAAAACACAAAGGTTTTTAATTATTGGGCTTCACAAGGTTAATGAACAGCTCTTGGAAAGCAATCAATAAATGACTCAATGTCAAAGATGATGATTTCTTCCTCCCTTCCTTTTTTTTTAATGTAAGTTTGCAGCCCACACAGACTAACCACATTGCATGTCTCTGAATCCAAAATTTCTGCCCAACCATCTTCAGCACTATTTACAAACCACATATCATGCTATGGAAAAGACAGAGGGGCAGGTTTGGAAGGAGAAGACAGAATTATATCGCCACTGCGTTAACACTGGATTGTCTGGACATTTGTGCAACTGGCATTTCACAAGCTTCTAACATTAGAAAGTCCACAGCACAATGACAAAGGGAAGGAAGCACAGTTCAATCATCCTGGGTTTGGCATTTCAATGCAGTTTCCTGGGCTAGATTTCAGCTGCAAAGTAGAATGCCAACTATTAGCAAGGAATAGCAAGAGGAGGAAGCAACAGAAGAGGGAAGAAGATGTGGAAGAATGGAAGAGGAAGGACAGAAAGTGAACAAGAAGGGGAAAAGAAAGAGGAATGGAAGAAAAATGAAGAGGTAGTGAGGGAAAGAGAGGAAAGATGGGAAGAAAGAGAAAAGAGAGGAAGTAAAAGGAGGAGAAAAGACAGGAAGAAATGGGAGGGAAGGATCTAACAGGAGAAAGAAGAGGGTGGAGGAGGAGGAGCAGCTGCAGTTGGGATGGAAGGTAAAATGGGGAAGGAGAGAATGAAAATGAAGTGGAGGGGAGTACAGGAAGGAAGGGATACAAGAATTATTGAATTACAACAGTGCAAAAGGAGACCATTGGGCCCATTATGTCTGCACCAGCTCTATTATCTAGTGCCGATCTTCTGCTATTTCCCCATACCTCTGAACACCATTACTATCCAAATAACCGTCCAGTTGAACCTGCCTCCACCACACTTCCAGGCAGTGCATTCTGTAACCTAACTACCTGATCTGTGAAAATGTTTTTTTCACACATCACTCTTGCATTGTTTGCGTATCACTTTAAACTTGTACCCTCTTGTTTTTGTTTCTTTTTCAAGTAGAAACAGTTTCACCTTAGCTACTCTGTTCAACCCATTTGTGGTTTTGAAAACCTCAATCAGATCACCTCTCAGCCTTATTCTCTCCAGGAAAAACAGTCCTAACTTCATCAGTCTATCCTCAAACTTGGAACCATTCTAGTAAAGTCCTTCTGCACACTTTCCAATGTATTTGCATAGTTCCTATAACGTTTGCACCCACAATGGTACAAAATACACCTCAAAAGGAGCTGATAAGACAAAGAGAAGGGACACAAAAGAGGGTGGGGAGAAAGAGGCAAGGAATGGAGGAAAGGTAGTACAGAACAAGAACAGTCCCATCCTTCCTGCTGCAAGTACAATTTTTAGTTTAATTGCAATGAGTAGTTTGTGGTCACTGTCCTTGCAGGCTAGAAGGAAGGAAAAGGTTCAGAACCATAGCCTTGAATCCACATAATGTTTGGATTGTAGTCCTGTCACTTTAATTAGGAATTTTGACAATGAATGCAATAAAGGGGGTACTTACGGTATCTTTTAAAAATTTATAAATCAACTGCCAGACACGGATGGGGCAAAATCCGAGCAGAATGCAAACGAGGAGAAGGCAGAAAACTGAAAGAACTTCAGATGCTGGAAATCAGAACCAAAAACAGAAATTGCTGGATAAGCTCAACAGGTCTAGGAGCATTTGTGGAGACAAATCAGAGTTAATGTTTCAGGTCCAATGACTATTCTTCAGAATTAAAGGCAGATTCAGGACTGGGATCAAAAGACAGTTTGTTCACACAAAGAATGATTAAAACCAGAAAAGCCTTGTGATTAAGGCAGGAAATGGCATTTATGAAGCACCATGACATGGAGGTTGGGGATCATAGCATCTTTCGCAAGGAGGATGTGGATTTGTAGAGTGGACCCCCTCATTTGGATTTGGCTTTGTGCTCTTAAATACAGCCGTAGATGCCCTTAACAAGTTTTTTAAAAAAAGAAACTCAAAGTTGAGTTATCTTTAAGTGTTGACAACATGGATTGTAAGCATTTCTTTGGAAATTGCATCCATTTCACGGAATGCCACAGGACCGTGCCCTTTCATTTTCCAAACTATTTATACAGCACTTCCTTGATCTACCATAATCCTGAAGATAAAAATCTGATTAGCATTCTCTTGAAGAAAGGTCACATTTTCTAGCTTGTTTCTGAATGTTTACAGAACAATTACTAAAATATTGTACATGCTTATGGATTTTTAACGAGTTTTTTTTAAATGAATTTTCTAATGAGACCTCAGATAAAAGGAATGGATTGGAATCAAAGCAAAGTATAATTTCTGAGTGCTAAAGTAAAATGCCAGATTCAAAGCAGCAATATCAAATATGATTAAACTCTCAGATCAGAATCCCACAAACCAATCTTCTCAGTGCAATTTCCAAATGCCACACTTTGCCCAACTTCTATTTCCAAATGCTTCCCCCACTCCAATCTCAATTGCCAGAATTCCCCTCCCATGCCAGATTCCCAAACAGTAACCTCTCTCTTTGGCAGATCTATTTCCCTCCACTGGTAGCTTTCTTATGTTGTGTTGTGCCATGTTTTATGCCACTCTGCTTTATGCCACACTTCTCTGTATGTACTATTGTATCCCTTTGTTTCTATTTTGGCATCTGTACTCTTTGGATGGAAGTGCAATCCTGCAGTGTATGAGGGATCAGGCCAGTTGTGCTGGTCAGATTTCACAAGCAGGGGAGGTGTACACGGTTAGAGCGGGAGACTAGTATTGAGAATCAGCCAGGATTCAGGGCCAGGCCAGAAGGTGAGTTCTGGCACATGGTAAATATTGACCATTCTGAAGCATGGAGATTGTGAGAGAGGGTTGAGAGATAAAAATATATAGTAAACAGATTCAATACGACAGAGCAAGCATCAGTAGAAAGTGATATAAAGTGTGTATAATTTACAAAATGCCTACTAGACTCATTTCATCTTTAATCAGTCAATTACTCACATCACAGTAAATGGGGAAATCAAGATCAAGCATAACATTCAGGTGAAGTGGGATAAGATTGGGATAATTAGACCAAGACATGCTCCAGTTTAATGTTAAACTCACATTATTTTGTTTTTGTGTATTACTTTAATTAAGTAATAAAGCTGACAGCTGAGAAACAGAGCTTAAAAATGTGTTGCTGGAAAAGCGCAGCAGGTCAGGCAGCATCAAAGGAGCAGGAGAATCGACGTTTCGGGCATAAGCCCTTCTTTCAGCAACACATTTTTAAGCTTTGATCTCCAGCATCTGCAGTCCTCACTTTCTCCTAGCTGAGAAACAGAGACAAAGTGGATTGAAATATGAAACTTTCTCCATAATCGGATGAAGAACCGCGGCAAAATTAGTTGCCCTGGCATCACCACTGATGGAACGTGTAATTACAATGTGTCATGTTTATATAGTTACCGAGGTAAATTCCATTCTCAATTCGGGCATGGGTCTTTAAAATAGGAAAGCTGAACGAAACATTTGAGAAGAAGTGAGCAATGGGAGGGATGGAAGCTGGAATTCCCTCCCTACTGGCATTGTGCAACGGTTCAATAAGGCAGCTCACCGCCAATTTCTCATGGGTAATTAGGAACTGGTAATAAGTGCTGGCCCAACCGGTGACACTTCCTGAAGAAGGGCTCATGCCCAAAACGTCGATTCTCCTGCTCCTTGGATGCTGCCTGACCTGCTGCACTTTTCCAGCAACACATTTTTAGCTGTGTATTTAGTAATTTTCTTGATAGACGAGGGAGTCAAACGTTATGGGGCAGACATGAAAGTGGAATAAAGACTGACACAATCTTAATGATTATAGAGCTGGCTGGAAGAACATTCATCCCACATTCTTGCATTCCTATATAAACTTAAAACAAGGCATCCTGTACTCAAGGATAGTTATATTTTTCATTGAGGTCCCCAGGAAGGATCTCGTACATTTTGATAAGATTGCATCTCATTCTTCGAAACTGCAATGTCCACGAAAGAATGTGATGACTTTGTTTCTTTCGCCTATTGACAGTCTGACTTATGCAGAGCAGGAGCAAAGCTTTGAATGGGAAATAAAATATTCTTTATTTGAGGGTGTTTTCATGGAGGAGTTCTGGGGGTCTGTAGAGTTGACTACAGGGTGGGGATGGGGGTGTGGGAATGTTAATCCAGATGTTCTTTCCTGACAAGCAGTGTTGAGAAGGCACTTTATTTCTCCCTAAAACCATCCTCACCTTATTTCAGGTATCCCAATGCCTAAGAAGCTCACCTACCCACTGCAGAGGCCAGAATTCATCTTTACTGTACTGTATATAGTCAAGTAATGGTAGATATCGTGCCCAAGTCAACTCCCAACATTTAGCCAAAACGTCCAAACACTTTAGACTAAACACCCACTCACAACAAAAGTAAAATGGTACAAAACTACTTAATAGAATTATAGAATAACACATCATTAAAGGCAGTTGCTTAGTTCATGGTTGCACATGTCAACATGTGACGTTGAGGCTCACTAGTGAGTGTGGCTTTCGTTCCAGTCATTCATGCTAACATGGTACTGAAAGAAATGATAGTCATAGCCCATTTCAACTGAAACACATTGAGTGCACAGTAGATAAGTAATTGAATAGCACCCAGAGATTTCAAGGTATTGGAGGAGAACATTAAAATTTTGCAAATGGTTAACAATAAATGTACCAAGCATGGAAAACCAAGTTTCATAAAAACCGAGCATGGAAGACAAAGCTGCAAAATAGGGCAATCAAAATCTCTAGAATGAACTCTTCAGCTTTGAGATTCTATCCAACTCTTTACATTGAAGCAACTTAAAACATTAAGACACTTCCCTGGATGGCATATCAACTTGATGAAAATAAATATCTTGTGCTGCTAAAGAAGACCGACATCTCACTATAGGAGAAAGTGAGGACTGCAAATGCTGGAGATCAGAGCTGAAAATGTGTTGCTGGAAAAGTGCAGCAGATCAGGCAGCATCCAAGGAGCAGGAGAATCGACGTTTCGGGCATGAGCCCTTCTTCAGGAAACTGAAGAAGGGCTCATGCCCGAAACGTCGATTCTCCTGCTCCTTGGATGCTGCCTGACCTGCTGCGCTTTTCCAGCAACACATTTTCAGCAACATCTCATTATAACCTAAGGACAGGCTCATCACATTTTAGAATTTATAATCAAACAATGAAAAAGGAATGACGCCGGTTGGCACCGGGAACATAGAAGAGAAATTCCCATGTTTTTGACTTGCCAGCCAGTAATGTAGTGAGCAAAGTTGGACAGAAAATAGTATCAATGAAGGCAATTGGCCATGAAAAGAACAAATTCCCTGTTGTACTGTGGTGTATATCCAACAGGACAAAGCTTAAGCCAATTATACAATTCATAAGAAAAAGCTCTACCACATTTCCAAGGATAGATGGATGGCTGTGGCTTCAAACCATGGTTGAGAAAAGTTTGAAGTTTCTAACCATGAGGTTTACGCAAAGGTAATAAAAAGCCTTTTCATCTGGGACATTTTTCAAATTTAACCTTGCTGATGATATAGACCATAATACAGTGATATTGCAATGAATTCCAGTGCTCTAACCAGCTTTATCAACCATTGGATGATTCTTATAAACAAGCTCTTCAGGAGTAACTCGAGAAAAAGTTAAATGACTGGACGATGAGAGAAAAAAAGAATACGCTCAAGATGGGAGGCAGCAGGCAGGCTCTGATCAACAACACTCTGTAAATGGATTCTAGAAGCTTGGGATAAAATCAGAACAGAGATGGTGATGAAATCTTTGAAGAAGTATCCATGCACTTGATAGCATGGAAGATGATTACTTGTGGAATGATAATAGACAGTAACAATGTGATTGCTGATGAAGTTGATGCTGATAAGCCATATGATGACATTCAAGAACGTAATCAGAATGTACGACTTGATTCTGAAGATATGGGGTAGGGTGATTTATTTTGAATTTAATACTCATTTAGTGCATCCCCTGCTACCAAGTTGTACTATTTTCTGTATTATGAGAAAACTGAGTGAAATTGTGGAAATGTGTGCATATTACCTCTAACAGGGAGGCAATGGCCGGGTGGTATTATTGCTAAACTATTAATCTTAAGACCCAGGTAGTGCTGTGGGGTTGGAATCCCTCCATGGCGTCTGATGGATTTTGAATTCAATAAAAGTCTGGATTTAAGAGTTCCATAGTTGGAAAAACCCACCTGATTCACTAATATCAGTTAGGGAAGAAAACTGCTGACAATGCCCAGTCTGGCTTACATGCATCTCTAAACCTACAGCAATGTGGTTGATTCTTAATTGTTCTCTGGGTGTTCTGCGATAGGCAATGAATGCCAGTGGCATTCACACCTGTGAATGAACAACAGAAAAAATGGCTTTGGTATTTGATGAATATTGACACTTTCAATGAATTTAATGTATAACATTTAATATATGTGCCCATGGAGGTTATTATCTATATAATAATTCAATTTAAAACAAAAATTGGCTCCTTTTGTGCTAATTTAGCATGTGGGGTTGACACATACAGTTTCCATGAGAAAGTGAGGACTGCAGATGCTGGCGATCAAAGTCGAAGAGTGTGGTGCTCAAAAAGCACAGCCAATCAGGCAGCATCCGAGGAGCAGAAGAATCAACGTTTCAGGCGTATGCCCTTCATCAGGAAACATTCCTGATGAAGGGCTTATGCCTGAAACATTGATTCTTCTGCTCTTCAGATGCTGCCTGACTGGCTGTGCTTTTCCAGCAGCTGACTCTTTGACATACAGTTTCTGACATGGCTACTCTGTGATAAGGGATGTTGGGATTGTGAAGAGAATGGATACCAACCTCTTCAAAATTTACTTGTGTTCATGTCAACCATGTGCTTTTTGACTACATTTTAGTTTAGAAACTCAGATTTTAGATGGATATTTACAGTATTCAAATTACCAACCTACCATTTGGGAGACAGTTAGCTGACTACTCCTTATCCAGTCACTATAGCATCCAGAGATCAGCAGCTGGGGACAGCTTTGTGGCATGGTCAGAATTATTCCTGATTTGAGTCTGCCCCTGCTGTCCCATATGCTCAATAGGGGCAATGGAAATTGGCGAAAACTTGTGCGAAATATATTGTGCTCATAAAATCAATTCCTAAATGATCAACCACCAAAGCTTGACATTTTGATGTTCATTTGGCATTGGAGTAGACATTAATTTTTTTAAAGTTTCATTTTTCCTATCAATTGCAATTCCACTAGTGATTAGATTAGATGACTTACAGTGTGGAAACAGGCCCTTCGGCCCAACAAGTCCACACCGACACACCGAAGCGCAACCTACCCAGACCCATTCCCCTACATTTACCCCTTCACCTAACATTATGGGCAATTTAGCATGGCCAATTCACCTAACCTGCACATCTTTGGATTGTGGGAGGAAACCAGAGCACCCGGAGGAAACCCACAGGGAGAATGTGCAAACTCCACACAGAGAGTCGCCAGAGGCGGAAATTGAACCCGGGTCTCTGGCGCTGTGAGGCAACAATGCTAACCACTGTGCCACCGTGCCACCCACCATCAAGAAGTTTCGGATCTTTTAAATCCATCTGAGGTGGCAAGAGAAGTTTCAGCTTAATAACTCATCCAAAAGACAACTGCTCTTACAGATCAACAGTCCCTCAGTAATATTCTAGACAGTCAGCCTACACTTTATCCACAAGTCTCCGGAGTATGATTTGGAGCCACAATGTTCTGGCACAGAGGCAACAGTGCATACACTGAGCCATGCCTGATACCACAATGACTGTGACAGAATCACGGAGAATTACTTACAGTATGTAATGTGCCAAAATTGCAATTTTGCACAATTGTTTGGATGTGACCAATTTATTATAATGAGATTTTTTTCATCTACAACGAAAAGTGATTATGTAGATTAAACTTGTTAACAGGCTATTGTTGCGAACATATTAACCTAAAGACTGATTTTTATTCCAGTCACTCGGAGCTTTTGTGCCTCTGTATAGTGAGTAATAATTTTTAAAAAGAGAGAAAATAACGTTAGAAACATTACAAGCCAAAATGGCTGCTTACGTGTTACTCCAAAGCGAAGAAAACTTGGCATGATTAGGATTGATACCGAATTAATGAGCTTGATGTGTGTTCATCATTAATATTGCCATTAAGGGCTTCCTTTCTGAACATATTGTAGAATGAGTTATTGAACTCATGATGGATGGAAAAGATACTTCTGAAGTGATTCAAATTTAATGCTCTGGTTTCAAACAGAGCAATTTCCTCCTTGCATGTTTGCCTCTATCATTTTGAAAAGCTGACTTTTATGTCCAATCAATTTTCCTTTGTCAAGCTTTAGAAAGTATTAGATTCTCCAATCTACTCTTCAGAGGTTAACAAGTTAAACCACAAGTCTATACCTATTACTTTTTAACGTCTACTCTTTTATTTGTGGGTACAGAGATCCTGAGCTGAGCCAAAGGATATTCTGGCAAAGTGTCAGTTTCATCGAGTTTCATGAATAGTTTCTCTCCATGATGCCTAGAAGCTTTTGTCACACTATGATACCCCAATCCTGTTCTTATAGTGTCCCTCTCATCAGATATTAGCTTAAATTCACCACACGCCAATATCAAGAAAAGTTGGCTACTGCCCCAAAATCCTGGAACACATTGGTACTGAAGTCATCTTTTAATGAAGCATTAGCAGTCCGGAGCCACCTTACACTGTTCATGACATTTGCCCCATACTTGGCAGCGAAGGGAAATTGGCACTTGGCTTTGTGATCAAGGACTTGAAGGTCCTGGTGGCTAGAGAGTTGCAGAGGTGAGAACATCCACTCCATCTAGGGCAGTGGAGGCCATTGACAGAGACCCTACCAGCCTAGTCTTTGGTGGCCACCCAGGTCAAAGTTGACTCAGCCATCTGAAGGAAGACCCAGTAATTAGGGAGTCATTGGCCTAGTGGTATTATCTCAGGGCTATCAATCCAGAGATCCAGGTAATGTACTAGGGACCTGGATTCAATTCCCAACACAGCAGATTGTGGAATTTGAGTTCAATAAAGATCTGGAATTAAGAGTCAAATGGCCATGACTCCATTGTTGATTATAGGAAAATCCCATCTGGTTGACTAATGCCCTTTAGAGAGAAAACTGCCAGCCTTATCTCCAGACCCACAGCAATGCGGTTGACTCTTAATTACCTTCTGGGATAGGAATAAATGCTGGCCTAGTCAATTTTGCCCTCATTCCTTGAATGAATGAAAAGAAGTTTTGTTTGCTGTGCCAGGATAAGTGCCACCATCTTCTCTCTGATATCTCTTACTAGGTCAACATCTCACCAAGGCTCATGCTCTACCATTCTCACTATTGCCAGCAACATCTTCCCTCACTCGCTCTCATCCATCCAACTGCATTGCCCCCATCCACCAAGTTATACTCCTGCATGGTCTATGCACCTCCTGCTCACACACTCAGGATACTTACCATCTTTACTCACCTGTACCAGCAGTAATAGCTGTGTCGTCCATTTTTATCTCACTCATCTCTCCCTTTTCCCCAGTCTGGGGAAACCAGCCTCTAATTAAGCAGAAAGAGTCAAGGTCAGTGATGGGGTGCCTGAGGTTCAGCTTCTCATCCTCTTTGAGGAAAGAATCCTGATCCTGTTGCCCCAAACTGCTGTCTGACTGCACCCAAAACCTTGGACTGTAATTGGAGGCTGCCCAATACTTCCTCTGCTAGGAAGCCTTGACTGAAGGGTGTCTACTTTGATGCTCCCCTATGACTTCAAGGCACAGCTATTTGCTTAAGGCACATGCTGTGTGCCTGCTGCTAGCAGATGGTGCATGTGTAACACTGATGCTGATGTACAGCAACATGTCCACCCCCTGGGCTGGTGACTGCTGAGATTATGCAAGCTCCCTGGCTTTGTATCACTGCTAAAAGTTAGGGCAGTGCAAAGCAAAGCAGAGTTACAATGAGCGTCCCAGTATGCGTAACATGAGTGAGTGCTAAGATGGCAAGCAAGAAGCCTGGTCCAATCTGTGAGCCAAGTGCTTGTCCAAGTATGCAAAATGTCTTTGCAGCATCATGGCAATGAGATCTTCCAGTGTGCTCCAAAGTGCAAATTAATGTGTAGAAGCACACTATAAGTAAACTGAAGATATGCCATTTTGGTATGGAGAGGCTGGGATGTTTTGATTGCCTGTAGATATGGGGTGCATGCAGCTGCTATCTAAGGAGTATGCCTGAGATGCTGGTGCCTGGTGTCCAAAAGAACAAGAGGTGAGCTGGAGCTGGCACCTGCTCTGACTTTCATGTCAGCGAAACTCAGAATCAGGTTTCTATTTTTTTTGCCTTTTGTTTTCCTTTTTTAACCTCTGATAGCTCAGTTTTTTTCTGTTCCTTCCACACACTACCGTCTGACAGCAGTAGTGCTTATTTTTACCCCGCACCCATGTCGTGTGTGTGCAGGTGTCAGACACAATGAAAAACAACAAGTGTGTAAATCTTTATTTATATTCCACTGCCAGGAAGGAAACACTCAAGTGGCCAGTGACAAGGGCAATGATGCGTGATCAAACACTGAAGTGGAGGGCAGGGATTAAATCAAAATAGAGCTGGAGGGGGAAATAATATACTCCACTCCCTGCGGTGCCCACCCTTCCCTGAAAATAGCATCTGGTTTCTATCTGGCATATGGTAGAGTAGGAAACTGCACATTAATGAGTTGAGATTCAATGTTCATGAGAATGATAACAAGCAATAATAGCTATTAATAGGAATTGTGATGCTCTCCATTAAAATCTCATCCCAACGCCCTGAATTCTATTGGAAAATGTGACTTGTTATTCCCAATGTCAAGAACACTTTGTTAGACTTCACACACGATGCTTCAAGATTTCCCTCCAACACCGTCATCGTCAGTGTCACATAGGATTCTGCCCCTTTGATGCAATCATTTAACTGTGGTCATAATAGTTTTTTTTACCTTTAGCTGCTTAGGTCCTAGGATCTGGAATTCCACAGGTCACCATTACCTCTACAATCTTTCCTACCTTACTTCCTTAAAGTTACTTTTTAAAACTTTCCTACTTAACCAAGGTTTTGGTCACTTGTCCTAAAATCTCCTTATGCGCCATCTGGCAAATTTTATTTGCTAGCCTTCTTCGGTAGCAAGTCGAGTTGGATGTCATTAAATGTGAATATAAATGCATAGTATTTCAACATTCAGTCAATATACATATTTGGATAAATTGTGCAACTCTGTACAACTTGTTTTGACAATTACTACCTTGGACTCTGAAGATACAAGTCTGAAGAGTCACTCACTAATCAGTTAATGCTGTTATATGCTTGAAACAGCCAACTCAGACCTTCTTTTCATCCTTCTTGCTGCTGCCTCTGCCTCTTCATTGATGTGATGGACAAGTTGTCACCATTTTGAATAATTGGTAGAAAGCTCCTTTCAGTCAGTAATGTCAATAATGCCCAGCTTCAAAGCAAACTTCAGAGTACCCTTGAAATATTTTCTTTGTCTTGCTCTCGAAGACAAGCCATTTGAGAGGTGAGCAAACAAACTTGGTGAGGGAGATGGGTTTTGGCCATCCTGGCACCATGTCCAGTCCACTGAAGTTAATCTTGAAGGAGCTTTGGTTGAATACTTGTGGACCTGACTTCAAGAAGCACATTAACATTTGTATATAGATGTACTGCCACTCTTAGCAATGCTCGTACTTTATTTTGAAAATATGTTGCTGGAAAAGCGCAGCAGGTCAGGCAGCATCCAAGGAACAGGAGAATCAACGTTTCGGGCATAAGCCCTTCTTCAGGAAGACTTCAGGCTTCATTCCTGAAGAAGGGCTTATGCCCAAAACATCGATTCTCCTGTTCCTTGGATGCTGCCTGACCTGCTGCGCTTTTCCAGCAACACATTTTCAGCTCTGATCTCCAGCATCTGCAGTCCTCACTTTCTCCTAGTTCTTTATTTTGGCTGGTTATGTATTCATGAAGTTCAGTACAAAGATCAACTCACATTCCCATACAACCAAGCATTGAACATACTCTTTCAATGCATTAGTGCATACAAATGCAAATACAGCTATTAGCAATTTTCTTGCTAAACCAAGATTTGGCAAGTTTTACATGATCCTCCAGTATTAATACTGAGTGTTTGAGTATAATAGAAAAGGTTGGTTACATTGATTCTGCTGAGAAGTGACTGAAAGGTAGCAATGTAACCAACTCATCTTCCAGTGTCAGTCGTAGACTCAGAGTCATACAGCATGAAAACAGACCCTTTGGTCCAACTCATCCTCACCAACCAGATATCTAAAGCTGATCTAGTCCCATTTGCTAGAATTTTGCCTGTATCCCTCTAAACCCTTCCTAGTCATGATGCCATCCAGATATCTTTTAAATGCTGTAATTGTACCCATCTCCACTACTTTCTCTGGCAGCTCATTCCATACATGCACCACTCTCTGCATGAAAAAGTTGTCTCTCAGGCCCCTTTTAAATCTTTCCCCTCTCATCTTAAACTTATGTCCTCTAGTTTTGGATTCCCCTATCCTGGGGAAAAGACCTTGGCTATTCACCCGATCCTTGCCTTCATGATTATAAACTTCTATAAGGTCACCCCTCAGCCACTGAGGCTCCAGCGGAAAAAGCTACAACCTATTCAGCCTCACTGTAGCTCAAACCCTCTAAGCCCTGCAACATCCCAGTCATCTAGTTTTGTTGTGCATGTAATGAATGCAGAGGCCAAACAAGAATTACATTTCAGGGCCTATTAAAAGAACTAATTTACCAACAAATCATCTGCCTACAGTATTTCACCTTGGAAAACATCAAACAAGCCCTTACAAATCCCTGGCCACTGCCAGTAAGTATGTTGTACAGCCAATGTCAATGTTGTTTTCCAGCAGCTCTTGTTAGAGTTGCCTCAGGCTGTACTTGTCATAATGTCTCCCAATACATTAATGAGAAGAATCAACCTGAACTCTCTGTAGCTTCCCACACCAGAAATTAAGGATATAAAGAGACTGAAGCAATTCACTGAAACTGCAATGGACTTCTGTAATAGACTTGGTAGAGCATGTTGAGTGAAGGCCAAACATCGGGCTTGTTCCCACAACTATTCCAGATCATTTTCATAGTTTTGACATTGAGATTCCATGTATATTCTGGACAATTTGAATACAATATACAAGTTCCACACTGTATCAACAAAAAAAATACAAATATACAAACATACCTTATGAGTGTACTGTCTATAATGAAGTAGGTAACAAGAAACAGAGTCAACTGTTGTGTGTATTTATTCCTCCTAGTTCAACATGAAGGTTTCTTATGCTAATTTATCCCATCATGTTACATTTGTAAATGAGTGAACTCTTTCGTCTTACATGATGGGTGCATCATAAAAGAAAGAGATCCTTTTTCTAATCAATCTTAAGTTTGAGACATGATAGGGACATGAAGAAGAATGGAATAGACAGTTGTTTAAGGAAGAAAATTATACATTGAAATCTTTGTTTAAGTTGAAAGAAAATCAACATTGCAACAAGTTTTTCCTTTTCTGCCAGACACACCTGTCCAGGCCAGAAAACTTGCTGGATATTTTCATTTTAGAATTTCTAGAAAACAAAATCAACAAGTTGTTTCATTTTATTCTATTGTTCTTTGATTATACATGAATAAATAGAAAGTCTCAAATACAGTTCTCTCAAAGCACAAAGCACAAAGAACATTTTCACTCTTTCTTTGGAGCTTGAGTTGACTGTTGTCCTCAGAAAGAGTTAACAGTTCCAGGTATTTGAAACTGAGCCATTGTTGTCACAAGTCACAGAATTTTTATTGAAGCCAGAAGTTTCAACAACAGGCAATACCTTTTGTTCAATCTCTTTTTCCAAAACCAACAGCAGCTTAAGCAGATTTTTGGTGCAGGATAACACCAGGGTTTAAAAAAATGTACAGACAATTATACGAACCAAGAAGTGGAAACATAATGACCATAAGTTAGGTTTTAAAAGCCTAAAGCTGCTAGATATAAAGTTGAGGCGAAGATGAAAAATGCCAGTATAAAGTCATGGGAAAGCATGACGTCAAGAAGGCTTGGAGACAGTAAGAACTGCAAATGCTGAACACCAGAATCAATAGATGTGAAGCTGGAAAAGTACAGCAGGTCAGGCAGTATGTGAGGAACAGGAGAGTTAACGTTTCGAGCCAAAACCCTTCATCCGGACTGGGACTTGGGAGATGGCCTTGAAGTAAATAGAGGGAGAGAGGTGGGGCCGAGTAGGGAAGGTATTTGTGGGATGGTGGATAGGTGGATACATTGGGCAGTGAGAAGGATGGCGTGGATAAGAGAATAGGAAGCTGAACAGGTAAGGTCGGGGAGAGAGATGAGGAGGGGGGAGGGCTGGACATGGGATAAGGTTGGGGTTGGAGGGATTTTGAAGCTGGCGAAGTCAATATTGAGGCCATTAGGCTGCAGGCTCCCCAGGCAAACTATCAGGTGTTGTCCCTCCAGTTTACATTTGGCTTCACTCTGACAGTAGAGGGTGCCAAGGATGGACATGTTGCCAGGGAAGTGGGAGGGGGAATTAAAGTGGATGGCAACTGGAAGGTTGGGCTAGTTGATACATGGAGAGAGCAGATGCTCTATGAACTGGTTCCCGTGTCTGCGTTTGGTCTCCCCAATATAGAGGAGACCACATCAGGAGTAATCTCCAGAAACCGACTCACCACTGATATCTATTTCAAATCCACCGATTTCCACAGCTATCTCGAGTACACCTCCTCTCACTCACCCTACTGCAAAACTGCAATCCCATACTCCCAATTCCTCTGTCTCCACCACATGTGCTCTCAGGATGAGGCATTACACTCCAGGACATCCCAGATATGCTCCTACTTTAGGGACCATAGTTTCCCCTCCTCGATAATTAAGGATGCCCTTAACCACATCTCCTCTATCTCCTGCACTGCTACCCTCAAACCCCCTTCCTCCCTACAACAATACGATAGAGTCTCCACTATCCCTCACGCATCACCCCAGCAACCTCCAAATCCAATGCATTGTCCTCTGGTATTTCCGCCACCTACAATCAGACCCACCACCAAAAAGATATTTCCTTCCCCACCGTGCCCACTTTCCGCAGGGACAGTTTATTCCGTGGTTCCCTTATCAACTCTACACTCCCCGCCATCTTCTCCACCATACCGCAGGAGATGCAACACCTACCCCTACACCTCCCATCCCACCTCCATCCAAGGCCCTAAATAAATCCTTCCAGATCCAACAGATATTCACCTGCACTTCATCCAACCTGATCTGTTGCATCTGTTGCTCCCGATGTGGTCTCCTCAATATTGAGGAGACAAAACACAGACTCAAGAGCCTGTTTGCAGAGCATCTGATATCTGCACATATCAACCAACCCAACCTTCCTGTTGCCATCCATTTTAATTCCCCCTCCCACCCCCTGGTGACATGTCCATCCTTGACCTCCTCCACTGTCAGAGTGAGGCCAAATGGAAACTGGAGGAACAACACCTGATAGTTCGCCTCGGGGGATTACATCCCAATGGCCTCAATATTGACTTCACCAGCTTCAACATTCCTCTACGTCCAGCCTTATTCCACATCCAGCCCACCCCCTTCTCCTCACCTTCCTGACCTGATCTAACCTGTCCACCTTCCTACTCACCTATCTGCTCCATCCCTCCCACTGACCAATCACATAAACCCCATACCTGTGTCCACCTATCCACCATCCCACCTACCCTTCCACAGCCCCACCTCTCTCCATTTACTTCTAGGCTCGTCTCCCCAGTCTTGACAAAAGATTTCGGCCTGAAACATTGACTTTTCTGCTCCTCAGATGCTGTCTGACCTGCTGTGCTCTTTCAGCTTCACATCTATTGAGCTCAGGAAGGCTGAAGCTTAATGGATCTTTTTTAGCACAACAGGGAGAAGACAAGTATTAGAATAGAGCAAAGTTGACAGAAGTAATGACAAAAGAAAGGACTGCAAGAAAGGTTCCAATGGAGGTAGAGGTTTGTAGGTGAAAATAAGGGAAGAATTCCAAAAGTACACCACAAAATGATGAGACAATATATTTTTGCCATTATCTATACATCCTAAATTATGGTACATCAGCAAACCTTTCTCTTTAAACCATGTGAACTCAACTTAGATTACAGTCTGCAGGAACTGTCCAGTGTTTGACAAGACCATAGTAAGACATTAAAATACAGGAGCAAAAGCAGACCATTCAGCCCATTGAGTATGCTCTGCCATTCAATGACTCATGGCCGATTTGTTAATTGTCAACTCCACTTTCCCGCCTTTTCCCTTAACTGTCAATCCCCTTGCTGGTTAAAAAAAAATCTATCTCAGTATTGAATATGTGTAACAATTCAGTCTCAATAGGTTTCTGCAGTTAAGAATTTTAAAGATTAATTGTACTGAGAAGAATTCTGTCTTAAACATGTAAACTCTTATTCTAAGATTGTGCTCTCTGGTGCTTGACCCTCCCACAAAGGAAACCAAGCTTCCACATCTACCCTGTAAAGCTCACTGTGTATCTTGCATGTTTCAAAAAGGCTGCCTCTCATTCTTTTATATTGCAATGAGTACAGACTTAACTTGAACTTTTTTTCCATGTTTACACCATGGCAGGTGGAGATATATCCAAAAGAAAGGCACATCTCCTCCTGAATATTTCCAGAAGAAATCGGAGGTGTCAGTAAAATGGAAATGAACGCAACTTTTCCTTTAAAATTTTGGTTTTGCATCTTTTTTATTCAGCACAAAAAGGGTAAAAGTGGAACTTGTTGACCTTGGGGCCAAATAGCAACCTCTCGCCAGTGAGCAGGGAGTGAGGTTTAAATGCTCAAACAGGAATATTACCCTAACCTGACTGGTACATGTCCATGGAGTTTGTAGGCTGGAGAGGAGCAGCCATTTGCAATCACACTTGAGTGAAGACCTCCTCAACTTATGCTCCTGCAGCCCACACTGCTATTGCCTCACGTCTGACCCACAATTGCCCCCATTTGATGCCTGACCTGCCATCACAGTTAGAAGGGATCGATTGCCAAGGATTCCTGGCTGCAACCTCCTGCCAAAGGTTTTCCAACATGTCAACTAGCTGGTAGATGGACAATCACGTCACAGCAAAACAATCTTCTCACAAATAAGCAAATTGACACAAAGGTGAAGGGTAAGGGGAATAGAAAGCTCACATTGGTGCACTGTGGGTTAAAAGTTTAAGTTAGGAGATTAAGAATAGTTATTGGATGAAAATAGAGGGAGCTTTGTTCCACATGCTGCCTTGCTATGGCTGACGTGGAGAGTATTTATTTCTGACACTTTGCCTGGAAATGTCTTTGGAGCTGTTCCTGCTCGGCCCTTGTAACTTTATAGCAATTCCAATGGTGGAGCAGGAGCAATTCCAAAGAAATTCTGAGACCAGTCGTCCAGAATGGAAAAGTATTGCAATTTTCCTGAATTAAATTGTTCTGCATATATACTTCTCCAAAAAGAAATGTTCAACTCTCCCAATGTATAGAAAATCTGCATTCCAGGAAGAAGCATTGATAGTTAATCTAGATAAACTCAAAAGCCACTCTAAACTAATCCCTAAATATATATAGAATTATAGCTTTAAAATGTTAAGCCTGCAGCTCAGGGCACTGCACAGCAGGGATTAATTTTGTATTTGGACCAATCACATATCACAGCTATGGAAAGAATAGTCTGGGCCAGTGAGAAACAAGCAATTTAGGATTTTATTTTGCAACCAAACTAATTACATAGAATCAGGTAGTGGTGACAACACAGAAAGAGGGCACTGGAATCCAGTATGATATCTAACTCAGCGTTCAGTGAGCAAGCTGCATAAACTTTTTATCTTGCAAACACACAGGATTAGCTAAAGCAAGATAAAGCATCATCTGCAATTTATCTGATTTATTTATTGTCACATGTATCTGATCTGATTTATTTACTTATTGTCACATATTCATTGTCACTATATTGTCAATATAGTTGAAAAATGTCTCTTAAAGGTTCAAAAGTGAATTTCCACACTACTTCTATGCTAATTAATAAACTTGATCTTAACCACTGATAAAAAGCTGTTCTTCAAAAATGGACAAGTTTTGAAATATTTAGTAGATGCTTTAGAAAGAGGAGAAGCCCACTCAACCCTTGAGCTGTTCTGCGATTCTATTCGCTCAGGGCTGTTTGCTACCTCAAAGCCATTGATACCTTAGCATCATATATCGCAATACCTTGATCCAAAAACAAACTATTGATCCCAATCTTGAAAACTCCAACTGTCTCCACCATATGTGACAACGAGTTTCACAATTTCCCTCCTAAATTACTTCGTTATCATTTGTAATTCCTCACCAGAAGGTTCAGTTTCTATGGATGAAATCCTTTCAAACAATGTAAACACTTCCATTAGATCACCCTGCAATCTCCTCTATTAAGAGAATACAGGGCAATTTTATACGTCTTGCCTTTATAAGTTAACTCTTTAAACCATTGCATTTAATCAAAGTGCTTACAAAGTATGATATATCAAATAATCTTCTCTGTTCCATGATTCTATAAATAATTAAAGTATATACAAAAATTCCGCCAGGCTCAACTAAAATAATCTGGGCTGCTTCCAAAGCAGGCTCTCCACTCCATGGTCATGAGTCACTGCCAGAAAGCCTGACTGCCAGCTGAGCTTTAATCCATCAAACTGCATTAGAACTCCAGCTTGAGGAGAGCAGATGACCAACATTAGTTAAATGAGGTCTAGGCCTGATAATGACACTGACATCTCCACTGCCAGAAAGGATGATCTACCCACTATGGATTAAAATCAATTTGAATAAGTATAAAGAAGTGTCCATCTTCTTATTTTCCAAAAGCAATTCCAGGAATCAAATGCTCACATGGTCCCTCTTAATGGGTTGTTGTCTGTAATGTACATAAATTTAGATGTTTGCTCTGCGCCTCATATGCAGGCATTAGTGTCAATACAACTTGCCTACCAGGCAAGAGCAAATGCTCCAGAGGAGAGCTGAATAGGGCTGATATATGCCACAGGAGAAAGTGAGGACTGCAGATGCTGGGGATCAGAGCTTAAAAATGTGTTGCTGGAAAAGCGCAGCAGGTCAGGCAGCATCAAAGGAGAAGGAGAATCGATGTTTCGGGCATAAGCCCTTCTTCAGCTCATTCCTTCTCCTTTGATGATATATGCCACAGCCAAGTCAGTTTTACCTCTGGTTTAGGATTGAAAATATAGGAGATGTGTAGGACCTCTCGGGATGTGTGCCATGCTGAATAGCGATGGTTAGGCTGTGAGAAAGCAATTATTGAAAGGTGGTCGCACTTTAATGACTTGCAAATAGATGATTGAGCTGCCAGAAATAGTGGGGTGAATAATATGGTTAGAAACAACACTTCTATAAAGAATGCCTCTGGTAACAGGAAACCAATATGACCATTGCCCCGATAGGGATGGTTGCTCGGGATAAGCGAGGACATTGTAAGAGATGGGGATTTGGCCAGTTAGCAACATCTGAATGCCCAGCTGCAGCACCAAGCAGAAAGAGTATAGGCCACTTATGCTTCTCTTCTTTCCAGAGAAATTAACCCCACAACATTATCACCCGCCAGCCTTCCCCGTCATATCCTTCAATGTTCAGGATCACAGTGAGATTGAACATTTCACACAGGTGCAGCAAAACCTTTGGGCTTTATATGCAATGCTTCAATTCTTAAATCCCAGCAAAAGCTCCAGTTTCAATACACTTACAACCACAGAGCATTACACAAAAGCTGGTCTTTCATATAATGCAAGCAGCTCTAAAAAAGGCTCTATGCAATATCTAGAGAGCAAAAAGACTTGAACCTCACAAGCACTGCAGTCACCAACTCTACATTCAATTGAGAATAACTTGAACCAACAATGACCTTCTCCTGGCACATGTCCCATGTTTTCACTTCAAAATTTAAAAGTGGCAAAACCTTCCAGTAAATTAACCCCAATACACCTGCAATAATTTGTTATTTCAATCCATACAAGTGAGCTTTAACAGAAAAATAACATTTTGCATTAGGTGATAAAAATTGAAATTAACCACACTTAATAATGCCCAGCATGGAGCAAAGTACTGCAGGTCCTGGAAATCTGAACAGAAAATGCTAGAAAAACTCAGCAGGAATCTCATCAATGAAGAGAAAAACAGAGTTGTTGTTTCGAGTCCACAATCTGCACTAGTTCTGATGATGGGTCGCTGATCTCTTTCTTTATGTGCAGTTGCTGCCAGACATGCAGAGCATTTCCAACCTTTCTCATTCTACTGGAGCATCGATCCATTTGAGACTTTTTAGTGACTTGAAAGAACTGAGTGGTCCATTTGATCATTTCAGTGAGCAGTCAACAATATTGCTGTGGATCTGATGGCTCATGTAGGACAGACCAGGAAAGCGAAGGCAGATTTCCTTTCTTAAATGGTGCTAGTGAATGAGATGGGATTTTCAGAACAACAATAATCATTGGCTGGCAGTCTGTCAATCAGCGTGGTCTATGTGTCAATGCTTTGGAAAATGCCATCCATAACCCTACACCCCTAGAGGCATGTGCTCTGGTGAAGGAAATTGTCCTTAACCCTTCTCCAGTGCTCTGGCTGGATGTTGTTCATTGGAAATTAACTGATTGTCTGATGTTAACATCAAATATTTTCCATCCTCTTAATTTTAGTTTTTGATTCTCTCATAGTGAACTTAATTGTTCCCTAGTGGGGGTGTGGGGGTGGGGGGGGGTGGATTATCGAAACATTATTCCCCTATTTTTAAGTTTTACCGATGTATAGTCCAGGACTCTTATTATACACTGTGATCAAAACCATGATCTTACAAAAACCACAGCTTGCATTTTTATAATGCCTTCAACTTAGCTGGTGGCATGGTGGCTCAGTGACCAGCATTGCTATTTCAGAGCACCAGGGGACTGGGTTTGATTCCAGTCCTTGGGCGACTGTCTATGTGGAGTTTGCACATTCTCTCCGAGTCTGTGTGAGTTTCCTTCCAGAGTCCAAGGATATGCAGCTTGTTTGAATTGGCCATACTAACCTGCCCGTAGTGTTCAGGCATGTGTAGGTTAGGTGCATTGATCAGGGGAAATATAAAATAATAGGGTAAGGGAATGGGTCTGGGTGGGATACTCTTCAGAGGGCCAGTGTGGACTTGTTGGACCAAACAGCCTGTTTCCACACTGTAGGGATTCTATGAATAGTAAAAAGTCTCAAGGTGCTTCACTGGAGTTTTAAACAAAATTTGACAGAAGTCATATAAGGACAAGGCTAAAAGTTTGGGCAAAGATTTTGACGTGCTCTTTCAATGGAAGAGAGTTCCAAATTATAGAACCTAGACAATTGGAAGGCTGGTTGCCAAGGGAAGATTGATGAAAATCAGGAATACACAAGACAATAGCACAGTAATATACATAATAGCCAGGCTGTCCATCACTGCAGACACTGACCAGTGATTATCCTCCTGCTGAAGGGCAAAATATACTGACTGCTTCTCATTTTTTTTCTCTCTCTGGTCACCATTTCCATTTATTCAAATCACCTCCACACAGCCATCAGCTTAAGTACCACATTTCCGAGCTCCTTCAGTTCTGATGAAGGGTTATTGGATCCAAAACCTGTTTTTCTCTCCACGGATGCTGCCAGACCTGCTGAGTTTCTCCAGCACTTTTTGTTCTGGTGTAAAAAGTTTTTCAGTATGGAACTGGAACTACTTCTGATAGGTAGAAGCTACAGGGACATAGTTACGCCAGAAAACAGAGGTAGCTGGGTAACAATTAGAGGTGGGAAGGGGAGGAAGCAGGCAGTGCAGGGATCCCCTGTGGTCGTTCCCCTCAACAATAAGTATACCGCTTTGGATACTGTTGGGGGGGACGGCCTAGCAGGGGTAAGCTGCAGTGACCGGGTCTCCGGCACGAGGTGCGGCTCTGAGGCTCAGAAGGGAAAGGGGGAGAGGAGGAGAGCGCTAGTTATAGGAGACTCTATAGTTAGAGGGACAGACAGGCGGTTCTGTGGACATGGGCGAGACTCTCGGGTGGTTTGTTGCCTTTCGGGTGCCAGAGTCCTAGACGTCTCGGACCGTGTCTTCAGAATCCTTAAGGGGGAGGGTGTGCAGCCAGAAGTCGTGGTGCACATTGGCACCAACAACATAGGTAGGAAGAGGGGTGGGGAGGTCATTCAGGAGCTCAGGGCGTTAGGCTGGAAGCTAAAAGCTAGGACAGTCAGAGTCGTCATCTCTGGGTTGTTGCCGGTGCCACGTGACAGTGAGGCAAGGAATAGGGAGACAGTGCAGTTGAACACGTGGCTGCAAGGATGGTGTAGGAGGGAGGGCTTCAGGTATTTGGACAATTGGACTGCATTCTTGGGAAGGTGGGACCTGTACAAGCAGGACGGGTTGCACCTGAACCAGAAGGGCACCAATATCCTGGGAGGTAGGTTTGCTAGCACTCTTCGGGTGGGTTTAAACTAATTTGGCAGGGGGATGGGATCCAGACTTGTAGCCCAGCAAGTAGGTTAGCTGTTTTTCAGGATGTCCAAGAACGTAGGGAGGCTGTGGAGAAGGTAGCACTGACAGGGAATACTTGCGGACACAGAGATGGGTTCAAGTGCATATACTTCAACGCAAGGAGTATCAGAAATAAGGTGGGTGAACTTAAGGCGTGGATCGGTACTTGGGACTACGATGTTGTGGCCATCACGGAAACGTGGATAGAAGAGGGACAGGAATGGTTGTTGGAGATGTTTCAGTAAGATTAGGGAGGGTGGTAAAAAAGGAGGGGGTGTGCCGTTGCTAATTAGAAATGGTTTAATGGCTGCAGAAAGGCAGTTCGAGGGGGATCTGCCTTTGGAGGTAGTATGGGCTGAAGTCAGAAATAGGAAAGGAGCACTCACTTTGTTGGGTGTTTACTATAGGCCCCCCAATAGCAGCAGAGATGTGGAGAAACAGATTGGGAAACAGATTTTGGAAATGTGCAGAAGCCACAGGGTAGTAGTCATGGGCGATTTCAACTTCCCAAATATTGATTGGAAGCTCTTTATATCAAGTAGATTGGACGGGGCGGTGTTTGTGCAGTGGTTCCAGGCAGCTTTTCTAACTCAGTATGTAGATTGTCCGACCAGAGGGGAGGCCATGTTGGATTTGGTACTTGGTAACGAACCGGGACAAGTGATGGGCTTGTTAGTGGGTGAGCATTTTGGTGATGGTGACCACAATTCTGTGACTTTCACCTTGGTTATGGAGAGAGATAGGTGCGTGCAACAGGGTAGATTTTACAATTGGGGGGAAGGGTAAATACGATGCTGCAAGACAGGATCTGAGGAGCGTAAGTTGGGAGCATAGGCTGTCAGGGAAGGATGTCGTGGAAACGTGGAACTTTTTCAAGAAACTGATACGACGTGTCCTTGATATGTATGTACCTGTCAGGCAGGAAAGAGATGGTCGTGTGAGGGAACCTTGGTTGACGAGGGAGGTTGAATGTCTAGTAAAGAGGAAGAAGGAGGCTTACATAAGGTTGAGGAAACAAGGGTTCAGACAGAGCATTGGACAGGATAGCCAGGAGGGAGCTGAAGAAAGGGATTAGGAGAGCTAAGAGAGGGCATGAAAAATCTTTGGCGGGTAGGATCAAGGATAACCCCAAGGCCTTTTATGCGTATGTAAGAAACATGAGAATGACGAGAACAAGTGTAGGTCTGATCAAGGACAGTAGTGGGAGACTGTGTATTGAGTCGGAAGAGATAGGAGAGGTCTTGAATGAGTACTTTTCTTCAGTATTTACAAATGAGAGGGACCATATTGTTGAAGAGGAGAGTATGAAACGGACTGGTAAGCTAGAGGAGATCCTTGTTAGGAAGGAAGATGTGTTGGGCATTTTGAAAAACTTGAGGATAGACAAGTCCCCCAGGCCTGACGGGATATATCCAAGGATTATGTGGGAAGTAGGAGAGGAAATTGCAGAACCGTTGGCAATGATCTTTTCGTCTTCACTGTCAACGGGGGTGGTACCAGGGGACTGGAGAGTGGCAAATGTTGTGCCCCTGTTCAAAAAAGGGAATAGGGATAACCCCGGGAATTACAGGCCTGTTAGTCTTACTTCTGTGGTAGGCAAAGTAATGGAAAGGGTACTGAGGGATAGGATTTATGAGTATCTGGAAAGACGCTGCTTGATTTAGGACAGCCAGCACGGATTTGTGAAGGGTAGGTCTTGCCTTACAAGTCTTATTGAATTCTTTGAGGAGGTGACCAAGCATGTGGATGAGGGTAGAGCAGTGGATGTAGTGTACATGGATTTTAGTAAGGCATTTGATAA
The DNA here is from genome assembly GCF_004010195.1 of Chiloscyllium plagiosum. Classification (NCBI taxonomy): domain Eukaryota; kingdom Metazoa; phylum Chordata; class Chondrichthyes; order Orectolobiformes; family Hemiscylliidae; genus Chiloscyllium; species Chiloscyllium plagiosum. The sequence goes on along the minus strand of NC_057738.1, from coordinate 13,078,244 downwards.
GGTTCCCCATGGTAGGCTTATGCGGAAAGTCAGGAGGTATGGGATAGTGGGAAATTTGGCCAGCTGGATAGAGAACTTGCTAACCGGTCGAAGTCAGAGAGTGGTGGTAGATGGCAAATATTCAGCCTGGAGCCCAATTACAAGTAGAGTTCCGCAGGGATCAGTTCTGGGTCCTCTGCTGTTTATAATTTTTATTAATGACTAGGAAGAGGGAGTCGATGGGTGGGTCAGTAAATTTGCAGACGATACGAAGATTAGTGAAGTTGTGGATAGTGAGGAGGGCTGTTGTCAGCTGCAAAGGGACTTAGACATGATAAGAAAGTGAGGACTGCAGATGCTGGAGATCAGAGCTGAAAATGTGTTGCTGGAAAAGCGCAGCAGGTCAGGCAGCATCCAAGTAGCAGGAGAATCGACGTTTCGGGCATGATTCCTGAAGAAGGTCTTATGCCCGAAACGTCGATTCTCCTGTTCCTTGGATGCTGCCTGACCTGCTGCGCTTTTCCAGCAACACATTTTCAGACTTAGATATGATGCAGAGTTGGGCTGAGGAGTGGCAGATGGTGTTCAACCCTGTCAAGTGTGAGGTGATGATGAATTAGTCTGCTGATGAATTAGTATGCTCCATGTTAAAAATGACTTGGAGCACTGAGGATGGCAAGGGTTAAGAATGGATGGGAGGCTTCAAAGTCTGCAATCAAGAGTGGTTTGGACACACCATTACTGACCGAGTTTGCCAAGTCATAGCTGCTAGACTTTGTATGGAACAAGGATGCTGCCTGACCTGCTGCGCTTTTCCAGCAACACATTTCCAGCTCTGATCTCCAGCATTTGCAGACCTCACTTTCTCCTTTGTATGGAACAGGTGATGAGGGAGCCAACAAGAATGAAAATACACTTGACCTTAATTCACCAATCTGCTTGGTACAGATGCATCTGTCCATGACAGTATCAGTAAGAGTGATCGTAAGCCTTGTGGAGATGAAGTTCCATCTTTACATTAAGGATTGTGCTGTGTGGCATTACTACCATGCTAAATGAGACTGATTTTAGCAACTCAAAACTGGGCATTCTTGAGACAATGTGAGCCACCAGCCGCAGAGTTGTACTCAACACAATCTGCAACCATGTGAACCACCTTATTCCACCATCTTTCATTTTCATTAAGCCAGGGGACCAACCCTGGTTCAATTCAGGAGTGCAGGAGAGCATGCTGGAAGCAGCACTGTACTCAAGCTAAAAATGAGGTGTCAACCTGGTGATGTTACAACACAGGACTACATGTATGCCAAACGGAGAGCAGCAAGTATTAGACAGGGCTAAGTGATTATACTTCTAGATTTAAGCTCTGCAGTCCTGCCCATCCACTTGTGGCTGATGATGAACAATAAAACAACTCATTGAAGAGGGAGGCTTAATGGTGCAAAGAATTTCAAGAAAAGCTGCAGTGAGAACAGCTCATCCTTTTGATCTCAGGAAACAAATGAGTCATTAATAGATTTAATTCGTAACTCCATTAAAGTCCAGCTATCAGGTGGAAAAATGTCTTCAAGTGCCTACCCGCAGACTGATAGCTAAGTGGAAGTTATCAGTAAGCACTGACATCAATGCTGAGGACTTTGTAATTTGTAATTTTATTGAGCCCAGGATTCAATTGACCATTCACAAAGCAAACAAGTAAAAAAGGTTACAATTAGCAATCAACAGGAAAATAACTTTATCTAATCATGGTTGGGTTCTGAGTGCCCTGAACAATTTGCATTTTTAATCAGCCTGGATTAAAGAAGCACTTGCATTTTATACAATCTATTTCACAAGCCCTGGATGGCCAAAGCACTTTACACCAATTAAGTACTTCTGAAGTGTAATCATTGTTCCAATACAGGAAATAAGGCAGCCAGTTTGCACATAGCAAACAGCACATCATAATGACCAGTTACCTAATTTTGGTTGAGGGAGTGCTATTGGCTGATACAACTCCCTATTCTTCTTCAAAATAGTCCCATGGGATTTTCTATATCCATAAAAGAGGCCAGACAGACTCTCAGTTGAACATGTAGTTATACAAAACCCTGCTTGGAGTACTGTGAACAGATCTAGGCACCACACCTGAGGAAGGATATATTGGCCTTGGAGGAGTTACAACATAGGTTTACAAGAATAATATGTGTTCTTCAGGGGTTAAGTTATGAAAAAATATTATCCAATCTAGACCTGTTTTTTCTAGAATTTAAAAGATTAAGGGGTGATCAATCAACGTCTTCAATGTTTTAACAGGAAATCACAGGGTAAAGAAATATAAACTATTTTGACTCATTGGGGGTTTAAGAATTAAGGGAATCAGGGCCAGACCATTCAAGAATGAGGAAACACTTTGATGTACAAAGGGTAGTAGGTGATTGGAATTCTCTTTCATAAACGGTAATGGATGCTGGATCAGTTAGTCATTTAAATCTGAGATAGATTTTTTTGATTAAGCAACGTACTAAGCAATATGGGCCAAAGGCCTATATATGGAGTTAAACTCAGAGCAAACTTAATATTACTGGATGATGGAAAAGGCTTGAAGGGCTGAATGACCGTCTGTTGTTCCTATGTTCCAATAACATGTGATCTGAAAGATGCATAACTGAGCAGTAGCACCACACTGTTAGTCTAAATGAGTTCTTCAATATTATGATGAGGTAGGTTGGTTCTGATAGTAAAAGATTGATACCATTTGTTGGCAACTTTGTAACAAGATGGTATAAATTTATGATTAATCACAAAATTTCCAGTAAAGTCAATGAAAGTGGGGTAAAGGTTTAACAATCAGCTAATGTGTTACCCCTCTGTTCTACATTATGTACAAAAGCTTAAAGTGAACCATTTTTCCATTCATGCAGGGTTTAGACTTCAGTAGGTTCACAGATTCAATGTCGGCAAGAAGATCTGAACAGGAGAACCAGAATATTTTATTAATGGTGAGGAATTAGAAGTTTAGGAGAAATCATGAGATTAAAGCATCCATATAAATAAATTACTAAAAGTATGGATATAGCAAGTACCAGAGATTGTGGAGTATGCGTCAACCTCAGGTAGAAGACAACCCCATTTATCCAAGACCAAAAATCATGTTTTTGTTTATACTTGCATAAATCCACATATCCTTCTCAGCCACAACAGGCTGTACTCAAAATAGTAATCAGCCTCAATGTTCCACTACGCAGATGTATGTTTTACTTGCCTTCTAACTGGACACAAGGGATACACAGGACTGTAAGACATGCCCACACATAGGAGACACCTCATGGAGAAAGACAAAGGGAAATGAAACTTCCCCCAAAACATATTAAGTATTAACCTTGTTCCAAGCTAAAAATCATAACATTCCTAACTCATCAAATATCTGTGCAGCAGTGAGTGAATTTTTTTTATACGTGGACACTCCTTGACACTGATCCAGTCCCTCAGAACCAGGTTTCAGAGTGAATAAACTGTCTTGAGACTCCTGTTTATTTTTTTTTCATATTACCCCACACTACTGCCTAACTGCGGTAGTGTTTATTTTTTCCTCAGCACCCATGTTGTGTGTGTGCAGGTGTGAATTTGGTGTTAATGAAGAGGTTGTGTTTATTTATACAATCTGAGGAGCAGCACTGCCTGCACACACACATGCTGTATCCACAACCTCTGACTCCACAGACAGTTACATCAAACACTAACTCCAATTAGAACATGGGTAATATTAGAGAATCTTCCACTGCAGGCACTTTCTCAGCTCAATAGTGTCTTAAGAACTGCTGACTACCACACAATTGAAAACCTCAGATTATTTTTAGCTTTTTAAAGTTGGTTTTATTGAGCGATCTCGCTGCTTCCCTGCCCCACCCCCCCCCACCCCCAACCTTGTAACATCCTCACTTCAGTCATTCCCTGATATCTCCCTTTGCCCCTTTCCCTCCTTCCTGCCAAACTCTGCATTCCTCTCACTCCTCTCTACATTTCCTTCACCAGTGTCCTCACATCGTACCCTTCCATCCTGCTCCCCCGATAGTCCTGAACCACAATCCCACTTCTGAAATCGAGGAGAGTGAACAAAGTAGTCAGTCTTCAATTATTTGTGGTGAGGAATTAGAAGTTCAGGAGAAGCCATGAGATTGAGGCATCCACATAAATAAATTACTAAAAGTATGGATCTAGAAAGTACCAGAGATTGTGGAGTATGAGTTGAACTGGTGTAGAAGACAACTCCATTTATCCAACCCCAAAAATCATGTTTTTGCTTATACTTGCATAAATCCACATATCCTTGATTATACGAGTCTGTTTACTTTGATGTTCCTTGAAGTTGATTGGTTACGCTTTGGGTGTGGTTTCAGCCCAAAGTAAACAAATTATATAAATTGCTGGATGTAAAGAGCTGGAATAATGAGCTGGAAGAAACGTGAGTTAATAGCTGCTATACAAATACAAATTGGTGTGTCTATTTTAAAATTTGTTCATGGGATGTGAGCACTATTGTCTGGGTCAGTGTTTATTTTTCATCTCTAATTGTTCTTGAGAAGATAGTGGTGAGCTGCTGTCTTGAACTGCTGCAGCGTTTTTTTCAGGTGTAGGGACATCGACTGGGCTGTTGAGAGTTCTAGAAGTTTGATCATATAAAAGTGATGGAATGATTATATACTTTCAAGTATGATTAGTGTCTTGGTTTGGGGGGGATTGCAGCTAATTATGTTCCCATGCATCCACTGCCCTTGTAATTCTAGGTGGTAGAAGTCATAGTTTGAATTGTGCTGTCAGAGAAGCCTTAGCGACTTGCTGCGATGCATCTTTTACATGTTACACATTGCAAATGTTGTGTCTCAGTAGTGAAGGGAATAAATGTTGATATATGTGGATGGTATGAATCAAGTGTGGTGCTTTGGACTGGATGGGGTCAAGTTTTTTGAATGTTAGCTGCCCTAATCCAGGCAACTGTGGAGTATTCCATTTCACTCCTGACTTGTGACTTACATGCCTTGTGCGAACAGGCTACAAGGAGACAGGAAGCAAGTTTCTTGTCACAGAATTCCCAACCTCCAACATTTCTTTGTCGATGCAGTGTTTGTATGGCTAGTCCAATTAGTTTTCTGGTCAATGGTAACTTCTGCATATCTCTGCAATATAAAATATACAAGAAGTAGGGAGAATGGTGATGGAAGGGACAGGGTTAGCCAGGGGAGCAGGAAGATTGACAAGTGGGGAGAATATTGAGGGCAATGGGGCTTGTGGAAAATCAGTTTGTGGATCACACAATGATGAGATACGCAACTGGATAAACTGTGTATACTGTGAGTGGGAGCTGATATCCTGAATTCGGTTTCCTATTTCTCAGCAACGGGAATTAGTTTAGTAAAAAACTGGTACAAGAATGGAAGAAAGATTAATCCATCTGAAGAAGATAGCCAAGACCAAATTTATCATGAGAACTTGGAACAGCCAGATCTTGAACTCGTGTATCACAATGGTTTCTCAAAAATCATCAGAATGGTTACATCATCATCGAAATACAATGCAAACATACTTAGGACGAATCAGGCATTAAGTCCGCAAAACAGTTCAGACCAACAATTATTTGGTGTAGCCATATAAATAAATGAAAATGTTTAATGTTGCTACAGAAACCTTGGATCACTCAGAGACTATCAAAGGACTTTGATATCAAAATTACAAGCTGCCAGCCATTTATCATCAAACATCATCAAAAATGCAAGCACCCATTACACCACATCAGCAAATCAGGGAAGAGGCCATGAATTTCAATGTATCCAGCAACCAACATTTGCGTGGAAACGTTCAAAAACAGTTCTTATGAAAAGCACAGCACATCATAAACAGTAATACGAGCGTCTATGGACAATGAAGAAAATTAAAGTTATGTCAAAATGCCAGAAATGAAGTTCCTTGTCCATGGCAGTGGTTAGATGGATGAGGGTGAAGTTATTGATCAATGAGGATGGAATAGGCATTCTGACGATCTACATAAAGAATGCCATAAATAATATTGGATTGGAGAAATCCCAAATAACCAATTAAATAAAAAGTGCCTGTGAAGAAACAACACCCACATTAATTATAACACCAAGGGATCTAAAGTCCAGATCCCAACCTTTGGATACATTCTTTGACAAATAATTTAAGGAGCGAGTTTGTACCAAATGGAATAGTTGGATGGCTGACAGACAAGAAATGTTGACAAAGAATGGAAATCTACATGTTGCTTCACTCGATATTTCACATGGTTTCATCATTAAATTGCGAGATGCAATAAGCATTCAAACTGTCATCAGATAATTCAGAAAAAGTGGAATATCAAATTCAATGAATGAAGAGGAACATGGTATTTTGTGCAGGGAGGATTCTGAAACTAGAAGTGCATATTGAATATACCGTGAGATCATTACAACAGCCAAGGTAACTCAATGAATCTGATTAACGTTCTGTAACAGGTGCCCAGGATGCATTTGTGGGGCTGAAAACACATTCATTAAAAGTTATATTGTGTTATTAATTTATCCAATAAACAGTGATGCATTGCTTATATTGTCACATTTCAAAAAGAGCAGAAGTGGGTACTACAGATGCTGGAGATTAGAGCCAAGATTAGAGTGGTTTGGAAAAGCACAGCAGGTCAGGCAGCATCCGAGGAGCAGGAAAATCGATGTTTCAGGCAAAAGCCCTTCATCAGGAAGGGCTGAAGAAGGGCTTTTGGCAGAAACATTGATTTGCCTGCTCCTCAGAGACTGCCTGACCTGCTGTGCTTTTCCAGCACCTCTCTAATCTTGACACATTTCAAAAAGGGGACAATCACATCAACAACCACAGTTCATGTTTTATATGAAGTAGATAAGTCAACCTTCATACTTGCAATGATTTTTGAAGGCTTTAAAGGTTGATTTATACACTGAGGTCTGCAAAAATGCCATCCCATATTCCCAATTCCTCCACCTCTGCCGTATCTGCTCCCAGGAGGACCAGTTCCACCACAGAACACACCAGATGGCCTCCTTCTTTAGAGACCGCAATTTCCCTTCCCACGTGGTTAAAGATGCCCTCCAACGCATCTC